>NC_072449.1:4343811-4643811 GCF_027596085.1 Anoplopoma fimbria | reverse complement strand
GAAGTTTAGAGAACTGGTTAGTTTCGTCTGGCTTAATTGATAGATATAACTGGGTATCATCTGCATAACAATGAAAGTTTACTGAGTGTTTTCTGATAATATTCCCCAAGGGAAGCATATATAAGGTAAATAAAATAGGTCCAAGAACAGACCCCTGTGGAACTCCGTGACTAACCCTGGTTTTCATCGAGCTTTCATTGTTTACATATACAAATCATGCTGTATTGAAGAAGACTTGAGACTAGAGATCGAGACCATAAACTCATGTTTACAATGTTTACTGAGGGAATAAATCAAGAGAGAAGTAGAGTCATTTTCTCATAGACTTCTATACAACCAGAGGAGTCGCCCCCTGATCGTCAGTAGAGAGAATGCAGGTTTGATGCACTTCCTCATCGGCTTTATTATTTTTTTTTTGTATATGTCAGACAACAAAATTTCACTTAGTGCATTTATAAATACATAAATACACCTCCTTGCTGGCCAAAGCCCCTTGCTGTAAAATATCCCTCTCTACCACTAACCAATTATTTCACAAACAAGATTTTGGTGACGTCCACATTAGCTGCTCTGGCCGCCTGTGTCCGCCACAGTTACCCAGAAACCCTCTCTCTGTGTCACTATGCAAAACCACTCTGCAACCTTAATCACTCTCATTTATGGGGGTGGCCGGCTTCTTCATAAGTAATCGTCAA
This sequence comes from Anoplopoma fimbria, assembly GCF_027596085.1. Lineage (NCBI taxonomy): Eukaryota > Metazoa > Chordata > Actinopteri > Perciformes > Anoplopomatidae > Anoplopoma > Anoplopoma fimbria. The sequence goes on along the minus strand of NC_072449.1, from coordinate 4,643,116 downwards.
GTGTCTGAGGATTTTATCCCGTACATTTAATCACTGCCTTGGGCTTTACGGCCCCAGATCCTATTCTACCTCTCAGCTCTCCCCAAATAAAAAGGACGGACTCATTTTCGAGGAGCGCCTTGTGGCTTATCAGAGGTGATGTGCTGTCTTCTCTTCCCCCTCAGGCCTGTAAACTGAATGCATTAGTAATGAATCACTTTGCGACCATACCCAAGTGGACAACAATTTGTGTCCCTCCGTATCTGCTAACACGGTCTCCTCCACCACCCTTATGTGTGACCTAAGGGATTTCTGGAAGAGACCAAGCCGAAAATAGGGGGTAGACTTGCTCGAACATTGTTGTCAGTGAAGATGAGAGCAATCTTAATACCATATGTGTGTCAGACATGCAACATAACCCTGCCCATCAGCATTATTGTAGTTTATTAGGGCAGCACCTCAGCTGACAGCGGAACAATTGTGTTTTACTCCTGCTGTTGCCCGATAGTGTCATTTTCATGCTCCTAGCTCTTCCCTGTCATTTTCCCCTTGCCTGATCCCTTTTGAGATTTTCTGACGGTTACACACCAAAACCGAGGAATATGGGAGAAAGACTCGCTGCGGCGCACTCCTTCATTGGCGCTGTCATACTTCATTGAAATGAAAAGCAAGTGGGAAGCGTAAGAAGCTGTACCCAAAAAAAAAAAAAAAAAAAAAAAAAAAAGCATAAGGAGGTAAAAATGTACAAGTGAGAGAAATGAAGTGTTTGAGCGTTTATCATCATCCACTTGACACACAGCGAAGGCGACAAGCAGCAGTGATAAAAGAGACATGGAAAGTGATAAATGTGGCTGGAGTGTAAACTTTAATGGGCCAACCTTGGATGGGAACAATTTGCCAATATTTAATTAACTGTAATGTGATCAATCAGCGTGTTAAAGGATGGAGCCGTTCCGGTGGGGCACTCCGCCAGCCGCAATCGTCCTATAGCTCATTTAGCCTTGAGAAGGCTCCAAGGAAATGCTGCAATCAACAAAAGCCGCTCTGTGTTGAGGCTGGAGGATCCCATTGTCACAGCGCTGACAACAGACGGTGGTTTCCTCGTAAATCATCGCAGATGTTCCTCCACTCGTTTTTTTTTGTTTTTTGTTTTCCAGGCCTGCGTCGCACAGGGACAGTGTTTTGGGCCAGGATTTTTTTTTTGGTATTTGTGTGAGATAAATCTTGCATGCTTGTGAGGTTATGTTTGTCTTCTTATGTTTTTTCTGACAATTTTCAGGTATGACATGGCAGATTTTTTTCATGTCTTCTGAATGTATTTTTAAAAATCTCCAAATTTTGTGCTGGATATGTGGGGTCCGTCCTAGCTGGCCTGCTTCCTCAGTCTTTAGACTATTATGATTCCTCTTTCTTTAACTATCTACTGATGCAAGTTTTGATATTTTCTGTTAATTATGCTGGATGTATGATTTACTTTTTCTTTTTACTTTTATAACAAAGAAATGCTTTTTAACTGATTTTTCATTGGTAATCATTACCTTTCCTGTACTAAAAAAGTACATTGACTTGTTTAACTTGGTGTATTTCAGTTGCCCAGCAAAGGGGGAATAAATTATTATGTGAGTAGGCTCTTATAGGCTTGGTTGTCACACTAATAAACTGAGCTCAACAGAGCAGGGATAAGGGAGCAGTGATCATTACTTTTCCCCCTGGACTCATGAAACGCTTAATGAACAGCGGCAGGCGACACTACTTTCATGTCAACAGATGTTGATCAATATATTTTATGGCTATGCTGGATATATGTATTTGACAATGACAAAAAGTTAACAATATTGGGAGAGAGGTAACTCCTGACTGTAACATTGTTCTTACTATATAGGTTTTAAAATGAGCCATGCTTCGTCACAAACAGGAAGAATTCAGATAAATCTTATTTATTTGGTCAGAGCCAACAGGAAAAGCCAAATAAACAGTTTATTTATACCTAAAAATAAAAGTAAGATTATGAAAATGAAAGGTCACTCTGTGGCCACAACTGATTCTGGCTTGACCGGAGAAGCCACTTTTGTGACCTGCAATAAGACCTCTTGAATCAACAACTGACAGCTACTCTAGTTTTCTTTATTTACATATTGGCTGATAAACATATTTTACATTTTCTGGGCCAAGACCTTTAGTTTCCCTAGACATCTGCGGTACATCATTTATGCGTGTGTGCTTTTTTTAAAAAAAAAAAAAGCAGCTTCTTCTTCTCAGGCAATTCATCAAAATCTGACAAATAGATACATTAATAAATAAACTCATATCTCAAGCCCGACCATTATGCGTCTGGACCTTTGACGCGTTTCCCAGAGCTGTCTGTCAAAAATATATTCAATCAATAGAAAAGCACCTAAAACTGTCCAGGAAGATGGACAGCAGTCAGGCCAATGAAAATGAAGTGCAAATTGGCAGCATATATTATCCCAACTTCAATTTTCTCCTTGACCTTTTATAACACGCCACCAAAATATAAGAGCCCCCCTTGCTTTCTTTTGGGTTGAGTTCCCAATCTGCCGAAGACAAGCAGGGCGACGGTGAGGTCAGAACACTTTGACAAAAAAATATATGAATTGGCTAATAAAAGCTTGGATGATTAAATTAAGAAGGTAATTGGATTCCTGCATGTGCAATAAAATGAGTCAGTATTGGGTATAATTAAATTGTCGACTCAAGATTTAGTTTTTTTTTCGCTTCTCTTTTCTTCCCTGTTAGAGCTGAAAGCAGGAGGAGGGTTGCAGTGACAGGCAGAATTAAAAATTAGGAACAACACAGGGCGGTCGTAAAATAGAGTGAGACACGCAGGTTTCTTTGTTAATGTTCCCTGCAACCCCCCAGATAGCATTGTGTGTTCACCATTGAACTCTATAAGGGTGACATCTCATATTCTTTTCTCTTCTTTGTGAGATTTCATGAGCAGACACGAGCAAAACAGATCTTAAACAAAAGTTATGTGATGTCTTGTGTGGCTTCTGATCATAATCTATCTGTTGTTATTTTTCTGTTACAGATTGACTTTGTTTTCATGCACTTAAATGAACATAACTAGAGGAGTGAGTATTACTTGATGCATATAACATGAAATAAAAAAGCTAGATTGATTCAAGACTACAGCCATTGTCAGGACTGTATATCACTGTATTTGGGCACGGCAGCATTTTGAGCTAAATGCTAACATCTGAATGCTAACAGGCTTGCAGAGTGACAAGCTGATAATAAGTTGATGTTCACCATGCTCATCGTCTCAGTTTGGCAGGTTAGCATGCTTTCTCATTAGCAACAAATACAAACTACAAATTAGGCTTATGACAATACCATTTGTTTTGCATGATTTTTTTGGTCGCAAATCAAAGTATTGGAGCAAGTGAAATGTTGACAAGATGATGGTGCAACGTGAAAAGTCAAGTATTACCATTCATCCTGTGGGGGAAACTGATGACTCTACCAAATTTCATGGCAATCAACAGATATGTCGACGTAGTAACCATGAAGTCATCCATTGGTATGTCGACTGCTCTTTTGAAGTCTTTTCGGTGGTCGCCATCTTGATTTTCTGCAACCAGAAGTGACAAAAATGTGCCGAGCTAACTACAACTGAATGCCAAATAATACAAATTAAGGCGTTGCAGTTAACTTTCATAAACTGAAAACATACCGTGAAAGGGTTAAAGTTGTAAGACGAAAACATGGACAACACCATGGTGTTGAGCTGTCAATCACAAGGTAGCCCCGCCCTAAAGCATACCCTGCTTTATGGTCTATTTGACTCTAAATGGACCATAATTTACTAAATGAACATCATGCTGTATTGAAGAAGACTAGAGATTGAGACCATAAACTCATGTTTACCTCCCTAAATTTGAGGCAGTTTCGCATTAGCTTCACTTTTTAGACATGGAGGTTGCTGCCTGAAGTAGATCTGGGTTAAGAGCCCAATGGCTCAATGGCACTACAACAGGGGTAATGTCAGATTTACCCAAACAGTTGTGGTATTAAATCATAATCAGAACTGACTTGTTGACCATAAGCAAAAAGTATCTGGGTAATTTTGAATATCTGTAGTTCAGTCAACCAGCTAACAAGACAAGACAAGAATACACAGAGCTGGAGTGGGTGTTGGGGAGTGACGCTTGTTATTCCTCCAGGAAGCTGAGCTCACAGGTGGATGCTGAGGCTTATGAAACACTCGGAGTTTGTGTGGCAGAACCTGTGATAACAAGTGAATGCATCTGTCACAGCATATAGCTTTTAGGTAAGCAGTGCAGCAGCTTGCAATGAAGAGCAAAAATAAATAAAAAATGAACAGAGCTCTAATGGATTATGTTGCAAAAAGCGGAGTATTTTATGTAAGAGTAGCAGCAGCCTTGAGTTGTCTGTCTCGTCTGCCCGACCTTGCTCACACACAGTCTGTGCTTCATTGGGGGATTTTTGGGTGAAGTATGATACATCATCAGCCTACCTATGATTCTACCTATGATTCTTAAATGATTCCAGTTACATGTAGCTCTCAAACGCCAGTGTAGGTCTCCGTGTTTGAAAGTGTTTTTCATTTCATTTTCTAGCCTATGCTTTTATGTCCATGTCTTGGGGGATCTTTGTGGTTTGTGCTCTTCAAATGCGGCTGTCAGTTCACAGTGGTTGCCTCCGGTCATAGTATCATAGTACAGCAGCACTTTTATACTGTCAACCAGGGCACTTATACTTCAGCTCACCCCAGGGCCTGACTATAACTCCTTCAACCTTAATGACCCAATACACACATACACATACACACTCACCTCCACCACCAAAACCATCACAATAAGTGATTCATCGGCACTGATTTATTCCCTGCCGGAGTTTGTGTTAATTACAGAGGTCTAATCGATAACATCCACTAAACGATGGCTCAAAGGCATGCATGTGTGCGTAGTCCTGGGTGTGTGCGAAGCCCCTTGGGGATAAATACAGTCTTTACACCTGCATGATGGATGGTGTGAGTGTTTTAGCCATCGGCGGTGTTTTACGGGCTGTGAGTGGTCGTCTCTTTGAACTGACCCTGTGACTGGCAGCCTGGAGCCGAGCCAGCAGCTGACGGGACACCGGACACAGCTGGTCTGACGGCGGGGAGAGCAGTCAAAGGAGCGCCTGTGGTACTAATGATGAAAGTACCTCCCTCCCTGCACTGTAGATTATAAAAAGGCACGGGTGGCTACGTGGTTCGAAGAACAACTAGCAACAAACGTAATATAGAAATATGCAAATAGTCAAATTATCGTGCAAAACTGTTCAAAGTCTGTTCTAATCCTATTCTATTGCTATGGGTAATACTCTCCTCCAATCACAGGCATGCATTCGCCCACTGAACATCTGCATAACAGTTGCCGGCCAATTAGGACATGCCAACACAATTATGTGCGGACCCCAAGCCCTCCTCTGTCTGTTATCCTTTTTCTATTCGCTGATTTGCCCACTGGCATGATAAACCTACTTGTTCCTGTTCTCCTTAATGTCCTGTCCAGGGTTCTTGTCTCTAAACCACCCACTGTACCCATAGAATCTAGAAGTGGGAGGAGCCTTTGGGAATTAGAACAAAGGTTACGACATTGTAACCCTAGTTTTATAAGAGATGAAGAAACCATCTTATCACCAGATAAATACGAGCAGCAGGCTCTATAGCAAGCGAAAAGCAGACCAAGTGTCTGTAGAGCTTAAAATAACGGAGGAGTGAAGCATCGTTATGATCATTAATTACATTAATGCATCCATGAGATGAGCATTAGCCTCTTTCAAATTAGTAATCAGACCCCTGCCGGCTATCAAGATAAGAAAACAAATGGGTCCAACCTACAACCTGAGCATCATTTCATGTACTGAATAAAGGGCCTTCTTGTTTTGTGTGCAACATTGTCAGGTTTAGGATATGCAGAGTCAAAAGCGAGTATTGAATTGTGCCACCCATATTTATGGACTTGTTTCCAACTTTCATTTTACCGGACATAACAGAGAAAACCCTTTAATCTTTCAACCCTGCCATCTAATATACAGATTTCCGTGTGAGTTCACTCTCATTTGGGATGATTGAAATAGACGTGCTTAAAGACTGTGCCTTCTGCAAAGATTGGTAAAACCACCAACTATGCACGGTAGCTGTCATGGTTGGAGGAGCATGTGTATTCGCTGCGGGACGGGATGAAAACAATAAAGCAAAGAAGAACAGAGGGTCGCCTGGGGAGTGGTGCTAAAGCACTAATAACGCTGTAAGGAATTTTGGTAATTTTCTGGATGAGAAGCATCATTTAGCTTCAGACAAATTTGCGTGAGGCTCCATAGTGGCCTAATTAGAATCTGGGGACGCGATTATAGAGAGGCGTCAGCGTGAGCGATGACAGGCTTTGAATCCGGAGAGTCGGACGCAAGAAGGCGAAAGACTGCAGTAATAGGAACATAAAAAGGAAAATGAATGTAAACACATTAGCGTTAGAGTATAATCATATGAGTCCAAGTTTATTTGGACGTTTTAATTATCATTCAAAGCATTGGGTCGGCAATTTCTAAATGTTGTTTTTTAGTCAACATTGCATTTGCATATCTATCATTTATCAAAAGTGAGTTTAAAAGAACATTTCAAGCCTGAAGTTTGATATAAGAGATGAAACGTGAAGTGTGATAACATATGAGTGAAAGCATGTTTTTACAGTATCAAAAAACAGATGTCACGACCCCCTCCGTGTGTTGAGTTTGCCGCTGCACATTCGAAACAAAGCAACTGTTCCAGTAGACCTTGGCCAAGGCAAAAGGTTCAGAGCCGGATATCACAACCAGGATTTGAAGCAGCGAAATGTTCAGGGCTCCGACGTTGTGCTCTTGAGGGAATGTGCACACGCATGGGTGAGTTTGTATGTATGTGTGTGTGTGTGTGTGTGTGTGTGTGTGTGTGTGTGTGTGTGTGTGTGTGTGTGTGTGTGTGTGTGTGTGTGTGTGTGTGAAGGGCTTTTAAGAGATCTTTTGTTGCCTTTCACAAGAGCTTGTCAGCGGGTGGAACCAAAGCCACTGTTCTCAGGGTGACTTAGGCCTTTAGTGGACTGTCGATCACAAAATCGCGCCATCGCTCAAAGCGGGCATTTAGCGACTCAATTTGTCAGTCCTCTAAGCCCCGTGTCCAAGGGCCATCTAGCACTCCCTGCCCCTTGTAATAGAAATCAAATTTGGCCTGATAGATTGACAGCCCGCCGAATGCACACACAAAAGGTTTTATTTTTCTCTGCCTGTCCAAATAGTCTCACAGTATTTTGGGATGAGCATTAAAAGCAGATTACGCATCATGGAAAAGTAAGCATTAAATTCTCAGACAACTAAAGGATTATGTGCTTTATTGTTTGTGATGTAACATGATTTGACAACACCATCTATACCAGTCATATAATAAAAGCTGAAACAAGGATTTGTAAGGTTGGGGCTTTGTTAAGTGTAGGTCAAATAAGAAAAGGATATTACTTAGGAATGGCTTTGTTGGATTAATCTTTTGCATTGCTTTGCTTTTTAAAAGTTGAATGAATGCCGCGTCTATAACTTTCTACACCTTAACTTCAGCCTCCACAGTTTGAAGTCTTCACCTTGCAGCGATGATGCAGTATTGTGTCAGGGTGTGTTCCAATTCAGTGGCTGCATCCTTTCCAAGTTTCGCAGTTCTAGACCGAATATGTCATTGCAAGCTGACAAGGCCTGTCCCATTTTAAAAAGCTCCTTTAGCCGTCTTTTTGCTCAAAAACTCAAAGGACACATATTGTCATACAAATCATGAAGTCTCAAAAAAGGAATTGTCACGTGAGCACCTACTATATACCAGGAATAAAGTCCAGGGGATATGCTGTTAATCACAGGCTGTCACAGGCAAATGGAAGTTACATGGATACTGTAATGTAGCATTAGCAGGGATTGCACAAAAGGGAAAGCTTCTGGTAGCTATAGACACTGTCAGAAACCTGCATAGGACCGTAAAGAAAGCGGCACTAAGTAGAGTGTTCATGTTTGACTGTAATGTAATGTATGTAATGTAATGTTTGATTCAAAAATGAACATCAGTAAGTTACAAAAAGCACAAAAGAGCCTGATTTCACATGGTGTGCCAACCAAACCCACCAAAGTTGGTGGAAACAGGATTCAGAATTAATACATTTAATCATTTTTTTTTTATAATAAAGAAGCAGATATATGCTAGTTTTAGATATCTGGTTGTTAAGACCTCGGCTCAGGTTGAAGGTGGGTGGAGCTATGTTGGGAATTTTGTAAGGTCACCAAGCGTTATGTACCAAAAAAATGCATGCTGGGAAAAACCCAGAAAGTTAGCCTCCAACTTTTCCACTGGATTTTTGGTAAAAGAGAAAAAAAGCTCTGTTGCAAACACAAGTTTATGATACTTACATGTTTTATTCAGCAAAGTTATTTTTACAAAGGCACACCACTTTTGTGATTTTTTTAAATTTTTTTAAGCATAAAGGAAATTGCAATAAATAACGTTAACTTTAGCTTGTTTTAACCTCAGGCCTTATTTGAGGCAGCTAAAAAGGAACCCATTCAAGTTAGAGTTGAAAACAATTGACAGCACTTTTGCTATAGTTTGTTGTATCATAGTTAGCGCTGTTGGCACTGTTAGCTGCAGCCGACGAGGCATCAGAAATGCTCCCATTCTCATATCTTGCACCTTTAATTAAAAAAATGTAACTTGGGAGTTGATAAGGAAGGCATGTGTTCCAAGTTGTAACCCAATGAATTGGACCGAGTCCAACTAAAGCTAAATGGAAAAGCAAGATGAGGTCTTAATCGTAAATTAGATCAGATCTGACCATTGCCCTGAGATTTACTGTGGCTACCACTCTATTACCACACGTTAAATGGTTGTTAATTCCTGGTTTAATGAGCGGCGTAACCGTGTCAGACTGTACTGTGTGGACAGCGATCTGCTAATCTGTGTGTTTCTGTAAAGGATTTACACTGCGGGTGTCAGATTGGTAGATTTAGATAGAAATAGAGCATTTTGTGATTCATGTTGTGCATACAGCATGTGTCTCCTTTGGAATCCTTCTGCAGCTAATTTCATTTTACTGATTAAATCCTCTGCTGATCTATGAGTGGGTCAGCCTTCTAATATTCATAATTTATGCACTGGAGGACTTATCAGTGTGTTTTTTTTCTTGGCAACCACAGGGTGATGCATGATTCTGGTATTGAGGGTAAGGTGGTGTCTCCTGTGTTTGTTGTTTCTGAGCATAATTTTGCATTGACTGTTCCAAAAAAATCTTGACTGGCACACATGTAGCTTTAGCCAACTTAAAAAAAATTAAAGACAAAGCAGCAAAACTTCATCTTCTTATCAATGCGTTCATGTTTATTAACAGTTAACTTGAGATTTTTCCGTGTATTTGCTAGGTAACAGGCATCACGTCAAACAGAACGTTGTCATCTAGAACTGCATGAAAGCAAACTATTTCCAACTTTACCCTGCTGCCAAACAGAACGGTTCCTTTTCTTGCTATTCCATAGTTCAAATGAACTTACAGCGTGAAGGTATGGCTCCTTATTTCATCGGTGATGTATGATTGACGTCCAAAGCGAGTGCACATAGACCGTAGCTCGGCCCCCATAAGGAAAAACACTCTCGGTTATCAAGGTCCCCTTTTTCCATCCTGCTGCCTTTTCAGTTAGACCGACTGCGTGAACTATATAAGCACAAATGAAATGCCTCTACTGAGTAATGGCTGTAGCTTTTCTCTTAACCACAGCTCGATAACTTTTAAGGCAAAGCTGAGTCATAAAAATAAGTCAAGGTCGTGCCGGTGTATTGAAGTGTATAACAAGCGTTGAGTGTTTTGGGGGATACACTTCTTGTCTGTGAATAAAGCTCTTTCTGTCTTCCATTAAGTAGTTTAAATGTTTTGTTATTCCTCGCTGTGCCTGGGATTTTTGGTCCACCATATGCATAGGCAGGGGACACATCCACTTTAATAAAGTTAATATAAGTGGTAGTTAATTGCTTGAAGTAAATATCAAATTAGGTTTAATGTTGTTCTTGCAAAGATTAATTCATTTTTAATTCACTTTACCTAAGGCAAACAATGATAACATAGGGTGACTTATAATCACATCATAATGCATTATAACAGTGATTTATTATACAACAAGTTTTTAATATATTTAAACTGGGAATTATATTACTTCATGATCCTTGCAAAAAGCATGAAACATAACTGGTCAGTGAGTGAACTGTATATTGATATATTGATCCTTAAAGTGTAAAATTAGTGTAAAATGAAGGGGGGTCTATTTGCAGAAATGGAACAATATATTAATAAGTACGTTTTCTGTACTATATTTCACCTGAAAATATGAACCATTGTGCCATTTTTATTTACATACGGAGCGGGTCCTCTTCACGTACCATGTTTCTACAGTAGCCCAGAACGGACAAACCAAACACTGACTTTAGAGAAGGCAATTTGTGTTTTCATGTCAGCCACCATAGTTCTCCTTCAGTCTTGGCACACGGTAGAAGTTTCAGTTGGTTGCAATCTGCATCATCACCACTAGATGTCGGGAGATCCTACACACTGCACCTTCAAAATAAAATGCTTTAAAGTGCACTAGGGTTATTGATTTAAAGAAATATCAATTTAGATATAATCATACAGTTCTTATATGCAGATTATAACGCATTATGAGTATGTTTATTATGTTTTATAGACACGGCCTTCATAGAAAGTGTTGCCCGACATCTCCATCATAAATTGATGCCAAAAAAAGGCTCAAACTTTATCAAAATGCAGGAAATGGAGTGTATGACGCTCAAATTTTCATGGGGTTGAAAATCCGCCTTTGGCTGTTTGTTACATCTGAAGCTGCTTTAATCCAACAGCTCCCACCCCGAAAGTTGGCATTTTGGCCGTGGAATCCACTGCTGCACACAATTACATTACATTGTCTCCCAGGGTGAAGAAAGAGAGCAGGAATTTATATGTAAGGACACGTGTGCGAATGCGTGTTCAGAAGTTTACATAATGCATGACGGTGTCTGTGTGTGTGTGTGAGAGAGAGAGAGAGATAAAGGGAGAGGAGGTGTCAAAGTTGCAGACAGGGACAGAGATAATCGTGGGAATCCAGCAGCTCTCTCATCCTTCTTAATGATACATTTGTGACGATACATTTGCGACGATGACATCTCTCATTGTAGTCTGAAGTGCCTCCGCCTGTGTCAGAGCCGCACTAGACAGGATGTGAAATTGGGGTCTGGGACGGCATGTTTTATTAGCTGCAGGATATTGCCGAGGTGGTTAAGATAGGCTATTTGATTTGCACTGCTCCTTTCATTTACTCTGTTTGATTTGCGATAAGCGACTTTTCCTCGGGAAGAAATCGGTAGTAATTTCACAGTTTGTGCTCTCTTTCTGTCTTCTGCTCTTTGTGTTTCTCTCTCTCTCTCTCAAATATGACAGGCCTTGTGGACTACTCTCTCACACACTTCCCAGGGACTCCCACGTACCACCCCCGAGTCATGATTGCGGTGAACGACGCAAATGAATTGATTCCAATACAAATGAACTCATGATAGTTATCCCATGCTAAGTGGCTGCTGCTTAATTTCATATTGATGAACGAACTGCCTGAGCCGGTGCTCAGAACAATGGTTTCTAATTAGAGCGACACTAATTGCAGACACATTGATTGGCTGGTGGATATCTTTTGAGGATCCCATTGGATCAGTTGAAGAGCTGTTCCTGGAGTAAACACTCGAGTTCCCCGTTGATGTGAGTTTGTAGGGGTTTTAAAGCCAGAACAGCGGCGTTTCGGGAACTTTAAAAGCGTATATGAAATCAAAGCGAGGCAACAGCGGCAGTGGGAGGTTTTTGAAATGTGAGGCAGAGAGTGCATCCACGATGCTCGCTGGCAGGCAGTGAAACAACTACAAGAAAAAGGACAAAACATAGAGTGTTGCTGTTGAATATAAATTAGTTTCATACGCATGCATTATATCTTCAAAGCATAACTCTGTTGACCCTTGTGAGGCATGTAGGAGCTGACAGCGGTGAAGTATACACTGCAGCCACTGCCCTCTCAATGTGGCCTCTAAATCATGAAAATGCAGGTAAACAGATTAATTAAATAGATAGAGTTATAAAATGAAGGTCATACTTCAGATGTGGCGTGAAGGTGGAGCATGGCAAAGACGGTTGAAGGAGAAGTATTTGTTAATGCAAAAGGTGCCTTTTGCAATATTTCTACTGTTGATGTTAGACAGCGTCTTCATGTGCTGCAGGCTAAAGTTGTGAATCAACATGATTGCTTTATGGAACAAAACAGAAAGAGGACATCACGAGCCTTGTGAATCAGATTCCATCATTAGTTCCCATAAATTCGCCTCAGGAATCCTAAAAAAAAACTACAGCGAATAGACAGTTAGCTTAGCATGAAGACTGGAAAAAAGGGGGGAAAGGCTAACTGGTTATGTCTGTAAGAGAATCCCAAAAGCTAAACCTTTGACTCCATGGCAACATCGCACTTCCTGTTTTCATCACCCAGTGTATGATGGGAACTGGAGTCATAAAAGAAAGTACATGTATATTCAACATAAAAATAAGAAAAATAATAATAATAGGAGCGACATAATCCTGAAATATTAGCCATTGTTTGTTTTTCATATTAATATTTATCAGAAGGTTACATCAATTGATTCTCCTCTATCCATTCACATTGGCAAAAATGCATGTGTTGTTTTATTTCTCTTTAAAATGTCCTAGAACATTGCAAATTAGGGAAATTTCTGAATACCCCAATTATCCTGAAAATAACAATAGATGGTCCCAAAAGCCTTCATATACTGTAATTGGAGTGCAAACTTTAAAAAAAGAAAGCCTAGTGAGGACTTAAACAAAGTGAATAAATGTTGCATCATACTGTATTTCACAAACAAGAATGAAATGAAAAAATCTTCATTTTGCAAACATTTCCTTAAAAAAAGTCATAGTGAGTTATACAATTTGACTTTAATAATCCTACAAGAGGCACCTTTAAATTAAATGGTAGCTGACTGGAATAAATCACAGTTGTAACCATAAAAATGAATGACATTTTTATTGGATTATGGATTGTAGAGGCATTTATTTAAAGTAAAGATCACTGTTTATATCTATAACAGTAACACCCTGTTGTGTGTGTGACCACAGCGTATCCTACACGGACAGTTCCCCGTCATGCGTGGTTATTTAATCCGTGCTGAATGATGGCAGTGCTGCGACAGGGGCCTCCTATACAGTAGCATGTGTTTTCTCTCTCTCCGGGCGGCTCGGCTCAAATCAAATCATTTGGTCTGATCCAGTGGAATGAAATAGAGTTAGAGAAGGTCAGCCGGTGGCGCCGTGTTTCTCACTCTGCTCTAATGTAATAAGAGCATGCTGAGAGAGGCATGGATTAGACCGTAATCCACCTGCAACTCTCTCTCATTTGTTTGCACCTATCCTCTCTCTCTCGGCTTCTCATCTGCACACTAGTTTTTATTAAAATTGTCAGACAGCCTTTGGTCATCGTTCGCTACAGGTTTCAGATCAATTTTAATGTTTTGATTACTTACAACCACCTAAATCAGTCGGACTGGGAATCCCCACATGAATGTTGGTCTTTGAGGTGAATTTCCTAAATATTATTGATTGTTTTGATGGTAGAAAATGAACAGCATTATGCCGTGTTCCAACTAAAAGCGAAGCAAATTTTTTGCTCGTTTAGTTTACATGTAAAGTCAATGCACAGAAGGAATATACGCGAGTAGAATGAAACGAATGGTGTGTCGCCATCCACTTCGAGATGTCAGCCAAGCACGCAGCAATGCGTGCCTCCACTTGGGTGTCACCGGGAGGAAATGACAAGACCAGCTGGGTGTCATCGGCATAACAATGGTAAGAGAAGTCGCGAATAACAGAACCCAGAGATGTTGTGTAGAGCGAGAAGAGAAGGGGGCCCAGAACTGAACCTTGTGGAACCCCCGTAGTCAGCATGCGTGGTTCCGACACGGCCCCCCCGGGAGGAACCATGTCACCTGGTAGGATCGACCTGTCAGGTAGGATGCAAACAGGGAGAGTGCAGAGCCTGAGACGCCCATCCCCTCGAGGGTGGAGAGGAGGATCTGGTGGTTCACCGTGTCAAACGCCGCTGACAGGTCCAGGAGAATCAGGACAGAGGAGAGAGGGTTCGCTCTCGCGGTGTGAAGCGACTCTGTCACCGCAAGGAGGGCTGTCTCTGATGAGTGACCCACCTTGAACCCGGACTGGTGGGGGTCCAAGAGGTTGTTCTGGTGGAGGTAGGAAGTAAGAAGTAGGAAGTTGTTTAGAGACAGCGCATTCAAGTGTTTTGGATAGAAAGGGTAGAAGAGAAACCGGTCTGAAGTTCTTGACATCAGAGGGGTCAAGTGATGGTTTTTTCAGAAGGGGGGTGACTCTGGCAGTCTTGAAAGCCGAGGGAAAGCATCCCGAGACGAGAGATGTGTTGATGAGGTGGGTGAGGAAAGGAAGGAGTTCAGTCGCAATAGACTGAAGAAGAGGGGAGGGGATCGGGTCAAGGGAGCACGTGGTGGGGCGGTTAGATGTAACAAGGTCGAGGACCTCGTTAGGGGAGAGGGGAGCAAAATAGGGTAAGATGGGGTGTGGAGAGGGAAGGGGGAGCTGAGGGGGAAGAGCTGGAGAGGGTAGAGAGGGAGAGGGTGGGCAGGGAGAGGGGGGCTGAGAGAAGGAGGATCTGATATCGTTTACCTTCTTATCAAAGAAGTTGGCGAAATCATCAGGGAGAAGGGAGGAAGTAGGAGGAGGGGGTGGGGGTTGGAGGAGTGAAGAGAAAGTTTCAAAGAGTTTTTTAGGATTGGAAGCAGAGGTTAGGATTTTAGAGCGGAAAAAAGACGCTTTAGCAGTAGCTAGAGAGGAGGAAAAAGTGGAAAGGAGAGATTGGAAGTTAAAAAGGTCCTCTCAGCCGCTCTTAGGCTCCGTCTATCAGTACGCACTGAGTCCGACAGCCATGGGGCAGGAGGAGTTGGGCGTGCAGGCCTGGAGGTGAAGGGACAGAGGTTGTCCAAAGAGGAGGAAAGGGTGGAGAGGTGAAGATCAGTAGCAGTATCGGGGGATAGGAGAGAGAAGGATTCAGGGTCAGGGAGGGCAGAGGTAACGGAAGAGGAAAGATCAGCGGGGGAGAGGGAGCGGAGGTGACTACGGGTAGAAACCATGTGGGTAGGTGGAGGAAGTAAGGGGGAGAGGAGAGGGAGAGGGAGTAGGACATGAAGTAGTGGTCCGAGAGCTGGAGGGGAGTGACAGAGAGGTTAGCAGTAGAACAGTGTCTAGTGAAGATAAGATCCAGCTGGTTGCCGGCCTTGTGGGTAGGAGGAGAAGAGGAGTGGTAGAGGTCAAAGGAGGAGAGGAAGGAAAGCAGAGGTTCTAACTTATCAGTCTGGATGTTGAAGTCGCCGAGCATGATGAGCGCGGAGCCATCGTCATGGAAGTGCGAGACTAGTGTGTCAAGCTCCTCCAGGAACTCACCAAGAGGGCCTGGTGGGCGGTACACAACAGCAATGGTGAGCTTGACTGGATAAGTGACAGTAACAGCATGAAATTCAAAAGAGGACGGGGAGAACTGTGGAACAGAGACAAGAGAGTATTTCCATTTTGGGGAAATTAGCAGGCCAGTGCCACCACCTCGCCTCGCAGCTCTGGGAGTGTGAGAGAAGGAGTACACATGTGACAGAGCTGCTGCGGCGTTTAGTTTCCCTGGATATCTGGGACTGCCACACAGAAATAGTAGTTATTTCTTCCATGGTTGATAGCGGAAATAAATAGCTGACAGAGTTTCCGTTTTCCTCCCCTTCTCCAGCGAGTCTAGCGCGAATATTCACTTCGATTTTGGTGTGAACGCAGCATTAGGCTGGAACAAATACAATGCACTATAGTTTGAGTAAATGGGGTTTACAAAGCTGCCTTCTGTTGGAACTTTCCGGTTTAAAATCACTAGAAAAGGAATACAATCTAGCTAGGTCAAGTCAGCTGCCTTTAAAATAAAACATTTTAGGGAAGTAACAATTTTTGCTCATAAAGGTTATCAGAATAATCTTTCCTTCACAAAACACGCTCCTTTTCCTGCTGATATATTCCTGAGTGTTGTGTTTACCTGAGCTGTCAAACTAAACCAAAGTTTACTGTAAAGAAATGCTAAAAAAATCATACTTGCAGAGCAGAGACCTCATTGTATTTTTTCCTGAGCGTCCGGCTGCAAGAGATTTGTCAATGGCCCTTCAGATGTAGTATGTTATAGACGTATTGATCGGTTAATCTCCATGTTTTGTCAGTCATTATATTTGATGGATTAACACAGTATTCTATGCAGACATGTTTGGCCCTAGAGAATAGATCCTACTGACTGTCTGGCGCCATCATCCGACAAAGTTTTGATTTATCCGACACTTTATGAGCAGCTGCCTGCAACACTGAAGACCTTCCCATCAGCCTCAGCTGTACTTGGTGTTCTGTGCTGATTAGCAAACATTAGCAAGCTAACAAACTAAGCTAGTTAACATTACCATTAGCTGTGTTTCCATTCACATATTTTTATGAATTTTTACGCATTAGAAAAAGCTAAATTCTACAAAACTTCCTCAATCAATAACTAATGTTTTAGTGTTAGCTTGTGGCGTTTTTTGCCTTTGTTGAAAAAGGGTTGATGGTCTAAATGTATTATGGGAACATCTTTGCTGATAAAATTCTGACTTAAATCACATGACTAGTCAGCTATTTCTGCTGTTCCTAGCTGACATGCAATTAAAACTTTTCCAATTCAAACAAATTCCTAAAGACCTCTTGAAGATGGATAGATGGTCAAGATCCCTTGTTTTTTGCTGGACATTTGAATGGAAACCCAGCTATTGTGAGCATGTTCTACAATAAACCTTTTTTCCCTGTAAATATTCTGATTCACCATGATTCATCATCCACTGAGTCACTCACCTCCTGTTGCTATAAGTGGAGGTGTGTAATGCTTGTTGTGTGCATATTTCTGATAACTACAGTAATTTAAGTGAACGGGGAGGAAAAATAAAAAAACACTCAAGCAAATGAAACGAGATAAAGGATAAAGTGTCACGTCGCAGAACAGCGACCCACCCAAAAGTGACTTAATCATTCCCGATTCCAATCTGTGATATTAGCTCCGGACATCATGAATCAATTACCTCATAAAATATGTCGTGAAGCAAACGGCAGCATATCCATCACGTCAGAGGCGTCTGAGACGAGATTATCAATAAGAAGCTGAATTGATATATCAGCCCGATGTACTATGACTAACAAACCCTCTTCATGGGTCTAACTTTACTTTGCACAGAAAATATTGAGCATATTTTGCTAAAACTGCTCCAAAGCTCAAATCATCTCATTCATGACCCCGAGGGAGAAATGTGACAGCTTCCCACCGCTGAAGTGTGTGTTTGTGTCAGTCCACTCCTTGGCTTCTTCCTACTCCTCTAACCCCCACCCCCTATGCATAAGACAGAGACAACTGTTATCATGTTCCATCAGTGGTGTCAAGGCTGTAACACAGTGAGCAGAAAGCAGATTTCATTCTTTAAACAGTCCTTGGGGAGGCTCCAGCAGCAATGTGATGATGGCGACAGCAGCTGAGTTCATGGGAATAGTAACTAAGGTGTGTATGTGTGTTTTTTAATGTTGGAGGCAGGAACATGATGTGTATCACTGTGAGACGATGTGTCAGGAAGCTACGCAAATTATGGGAAAATGAGGGCTTACTCAATCATGGTGTGTCACATGGGGTGAACAACTTTACCTGGAAGAAGATGTGTGCAAAGTATGTCCTATACATTTCAGTATTTATGTTTTAATGATGATTTATTGTAGATTTTTTTGTGTTTCCAATATTGTGAATACGTCATCCCTCTTATGGCAGAATCAAATTACTTCAGCCACTGATCCAAAAAAACAGTGATGAGATAGGCCTACTCGACGTTGATCCTGATCCTGGATTAAAACAACCCCGGGGTGTCGCTCAATTTACGTGAGGGAATTTGAGCAAGTCTGGATGGGATTTAGCAATAATACCATCTGGACAGGGCTGGTGATTTACTCTGAATATTAGGCCTCCTTTCAGGACAGCATTAGTGTTATCAGAGGGAGAGTTTTACTTGAGTGAAACTGTGATTTCGGTCCCATGTGGATTTATTTTGTTTTGAAATTTAAAACAGAAGCTATGGAAGTTTTAGTTTACAGGCATCAGTTCCTCAACAGACTCTGGTGTCTTCTGTTTGATCCAGGAAGTACTGGACAGTATGTGACGCACGCATGTATACGCTAAGATGTTAGCAGCTACATTTTCGCTCGAAGACTGTAGAAAAACTCATAACATTTGCTAATAAGCTCTAAACAAAAAAATACAACGGAGGCTCATGGGAAAGTTATACGTTTTTCAAGTATTTAGTTATAAAAAAAAGCCACAAAAAAAGCGAATTGCACAAAAAAAGTCTAAAAGAAAATGACCTGATGATGGCTGAAAGTCACTGGATCACTAAATTTCAAATTTCATATTTCAGTGCATACGAGAAAACTCTCACCTGCTTGTGGCAATAGATGTAAAGTCATGGTATCAGCAGAGTTATAATTATTCCTCATCTGGGGGCTTCAGATATTTTGACCAGATTTAAGATAAGATAAGATAAGATAAGATAAGATATGCTTTATTGTCCAGCAGGGAAATTTGTCTTTGGCTCCAAGCCTCTGCATCACACTTTACACTAGCTAGCATTACAATCCACATGCAGGCATAGAACATAGATCATACATACACTCATGCATAAACATGCTTAAATACACATGATGACAATAGTTAGGAACAATAAAATAATAAAACCAGGTGTGATCAACACAGATAATAAATAATATAGTCATAACATTTTAGACTCCAAAAAAATGATATCGTACATCACTACATTTTTGTACCGATTTAGCCTGCAGATTGGCATTCATAACCGCATGCCTGAAGGCAACAGCTGAAATTCTGGGTTCAGAATATGTGTTGAGTCGTTGTGCCTCCCTTAGCATAGATTTTTCATATAAGGGCTGAAGATAGTGTTTGCAAGGCAATCCATCCCTCTAGCCATGCCACTAGCATGGGCAAAAAAGAAGGCTTCATTTGCGAAATGAAGATAGCTGTTTTTATTTATTCTATATTTATATTATCTGCAATCCAGGGAATATCAATCAAACTGGTGTTGGGTTGTTTTGATCAAATATCTCCAATAAATAAAAAATAAGTCTTGCACTCAAGAGATTCTCAATCAATATGCTGTTGGATTATTTATTTTAAGAATGGCTTTTATCTTGTTTTTTTAAGCCTCCAAATGTCTTAATAATCCTAAAAACAACAATTGTTTGGATTTCAGAACTGAAACATGAGGATGCCGGTTGAAATTGAATGTCCGAAGCATGACGTGAATTCAGAACGTTGTGAAATGGAGTTCTGACAAAACACAGCAACATACTGCAGCATCTTACAAAAGGCTGAGAGAAGCCCCAGTCAATACAACCACCGAAACAACAAACCCCCAGATTCTACCCACTTGAAGGGTGCGTGTGTGTGTTCGTGCATGTGCAACTCAACACTGCGCGGATGCACATCGATTCCCAGAATGCCTTGCGTCATTGAAAAACACTCTTACACCCTCTGTCGGAGTGAAAGACTGTGTATAGGGAATAAAAACTCCTCTATAGATGTGCTCACATGCAGAACTACACGCACACACACACACACACACACACACACACACACACACACACACACACACACACACACACACACACACACACACACAACAAATGTTCAACTTGTGAAAGTGAAGCTTTTCCTGACAGGTATGCCTGATAGTTTACACATTTACAGATTTATACAGTGTTGAATTCCATGTTTAAACATGAGGAATATCCCCAACTTGTTCTTTCATGTGTGTGTATGTGTGTGTGATGTCCTATCCAGGATATGAGGTGGGATTATTCCCGCCTCTACGAGTTTGACCTTGTCAGGCGCGTGCCGGGTCGAGGCAGACGGGGGCCCCCCCAGGTGCCAAACCAGGATGTTCCATGTCGCTCCTCCCTGACATGCTGACATTTACCGCGCCGCCGGCGTCTTTGTGCTGCTCTCATCACCGTGACAGCGGCGACTTACAGATCGGCAAGAAAATCCCTGCGCAGTATCAATTTGCTCAACCATCTCACGCTGAATAGGAGGGGATAAGATGCACTCAGGGCGTACACACACGTGCACGTACATTTCCAGAGTGTAGAGGCAGGAGTGAAAAAAACACACAAACACCATACTGGAGTGAGATCCAACACCCAAATTGTCTGGTGGGATAATATACCCTCAGAGGAAAATGATTGAAAATGACTGGGGGTGAGGGTGACATTTTGTGCACACTGGCCCATGATTTACATCCCTGTGATTATATTATCTAGTCCCCAAAAAAAAAGAAGATAGATGGATTTCAAGCCTGTAAATATGACAACATGGCGGCTGTGAAGACGCATTGACATGCATGAAGCATTTCTCATTATCTTTTTCAATATTGATCGGGCATCAAAAGAGCGTCCAATACGCATGCAGCTAAGCTGTCTATCATCTGCTGCAGGACGGGCATAATGCATAATTAATAATCCTCCTGACACGGCGGCTGTAGTCGTCATGAATAGTTTAGAGAGCCTCATGACTAACTCTAATGAAGCAATGTTCTAACTTTAGGTTTTAATATTAACTAAGTGTAACACTCTCTAATGGAGTTATAGGATGTGTTGCCCTTCTTAGTGTCCCACACATTTGAGTTCCCAGGAAATAGTTTGTGTTTTTTATTTGTCTATTTCTGTGCACGCCCACCTGCAAGAGGAAGCAATCACAGCCGTCATGACACGACCTCTGCTGTCTTTATCTGAGCTCACAGAGGTGAATGGATTCAAGAGAAAATACCTTCGAGCACTGGAATAGGAGTGCTGCATATTGCTTTTTTTTCTTACTTTATCGCTATGATATTTACGTTTAGGTTATTTCTAGAAAAGCTGTTTAACCTAGACATTATTTATTGTTTAAATAAGTATGTTTTATCTCCTTCATATTAATGACTATTTAAAGTCTTTGCAGAGATTTTGCACATTTATATCTGCTCTCATGATTTCACTGAAGAATACATTTTGAAATGTGAACTTATATCAGGATACATAATTACAAATAGTAAAATTAGAAAGTAAAGGTTAAATTGACCGAATTACTGGATTTGTTTTACTGGAAAATAACTTATACACTATAAAACAAGACCTGTATAAATAGGTAGTGTAATAAATTAACTGTACAGTATATATATTATTTACTAACTGTGTATTAACAGAATATATATTACGATTATACTGTTTTTTTAAAGGTACCTTGTGGAGTTTTGGACCACTAGTAGCACTACAGTTCAATGTTCACACATGCTGAAGTGTGCAAGCAGGATGATACAGTGTTATTCCTGCAGCTTGTTTTATGCTAATTACCATGATTTGCAGCGGGCAGTGGCAATGTGTAAACAAACACAGTAATAAAATCCGACAAAAGCAAGGGGGAAAAAAGCAAATATGGATGTAAACAATGCAGGATATATTACTTTGCAAATGAGAAATGCATTCGAACAGCTTTGTTTCACAGAACCTCAAAGATACACACAATGGGTTTTTGGTGACTGAATGTAAACACCTCCACAGGGCAGCTTTAAATCAATTGTGAAATAGAAAACCAACATAATTGATTGATAAATTTAAACTTAAAATATGCCATATAATTGTAAGATGTCAGACAGTCAGCAAATGGGCAATTAGCGCTTGACTTTATGTCGTTGCACAATCCTTTATTTGACATTATCTCTATCTGAAGTGACACTGAGTGGCACTGACCCTGTGGCTCAGTATAGCTACATGGCTGTTCCCAGAACAGCAGACAGCGTCCATTCTGCAGTTAATGTGGCGCACTGAGAAGCTGCAGTAAAGATAATGTAAGGGTTGTAAAAGTGCTAAAGCTAATTAGCGCTCTGGCAGAGGTGCGCCAGGTGAACGGAGCTGGTTTAGATGGAGGACAGACGGGCAGAAGGACGGAGGTGATGTTTGCGTCACTAACACAAATATTGATTAGCCTCTGATACGGTATGACAATGTCAAAGAGAGATGGAGCCTCGGTTTGATGCCAACCACACACATCCTCATCTTGCCCTCAATTAATCTGCGTTAGCTTGTGGATTTATATACATGTCTGTATGTTGTTTTCACCTTTGACAATGTTGTTTTCACCTTTGACTTACTGATGAAACAATTTCGTCTTTGTGTAACCATCATGTAACAACTTGACCCGCGAGTTCCTTTTCAATCAGAGAGGAAAGTCAGTGAATGAATCATACATATTAGTGTTTGTTTCTCATTAAGTCCTTGGAATATGCATTTAACCGGAGCTGAAGCTAAAAATGAGCCAGTTAAGGCATTGACTTTGAGCAGTATATCTGTGTATAACTACACAGAGATGACCTACTATTGTACTTTCACTGTACAAGTCATTTTGAATAATGAATCCCTGTCACCAGATGAATCAAATCATTCAAGAATATTAACAGATTTTGAAAAAAAACCTGCAAACATCCAACCACAGTGTTTTTAAAATGACTACTTTCTACCGTATCTGTTCTTTTTGCATTGTATATGCATTGAATGAGAGCATTTGATATGCAATGGTGACGTTTTGTAACCATTTGATATGAATGATGGAATACTGGGCTGAGTTTGTGCAAACGATTTGCTGCATATTTACCTTGCACGATTGCTGGATTCTAGCAATGTCCCGAAATCACAGGACCACATATCACACGGAAATATATCTTGTCAGGCGTCAAGTGATGCTGGGAGTAAATCTTTATTTAAAGAAGAGAAAAGAAAAGCACTGAAGACTTTTCTCCATGTAAAACATGTCTTTTGCTCTCTCCCAACTTGCTTCAGTAAGAGTTTAATGGACAGATGGTTCATTCAATCATCATTCATTTGGGTCAGGTTAGCTGCTGAGTGTCAAGACATACTGAAAATTTCAATTGGAGTAAATAAGGTTTATTGTTTTGCTATTTTAAGGAGTACTGTTGTAATTGAGTTGTAATGAGGCGTTTTTGAACATTTTGTTTCAGCTGAGATGCTTTGGTGGCCTCTGGTTGCTATGTTACGCAATATCAACAGAAGTAAAAAAAAATTGTCACAAGGTAGGGTACTTGTTCTGGATGAAGGGAAGGCTGAAGCATTTAAGGGAGAGAGGACGGACCCGCTGGTCTATGCATATTCATTTCCATTCCATTGTTGTTGTTCAGTACTTGTAAGCCATACATGTATGTAACAGGTCTTCTTTGTGATATTTGTCTCGTGACAATGACGAGCGCCGAATTTTACCCAAAAATGAACATGTTTCAACTCACGGTGACCAGAAAAAAACCATCTAATTGCAAAGAATCCTAAAAGCCAAAAATATAAACATAGCGGTTGTGATGGTTCCTTCCCATCGCCTGCGGTTGGCTTGCCTATAGCGTGGTATTGCAGTGAAATGGTCTATAATGGTAAGAATATCGACATACAGTTACACAGAAAAAATCTCCCTGACCTTTCCTCGCCTTCTTGATCACAGGTGGTTGGTAAAATGCCTCATTTAATGACAATAATTAGGGTTATTTTAAAGGAACATTTATGATCCCTTTATGATGGAAATGGTTTATTTTATTTGGCCCATCAGTCCGTCCTGTGTAATCGGTGTAATTTTGCGATGTATATAAAGGTCACCGAGCCAATTTGACATAACGTTGCATTGTGGGAATAAAACGAATACCACGAGCCACCCTGTAAAGACTTGTAAAGACTTAATAGTGCACTAAAGGCAAGCTAAACGGTTTTCCGGCTATTATGACATAAAATAACTAAATAACAGTACGAGCAGGAACAAGGCCTGATTATATTGTTGTCAAGTTACCGTGAATTTAACGACCAAATGATGTCAGGGTCCAAAGAAAGGTCCTCTGTTCCAGTCCATTATTGTGCTTTAACACAGGATGGACCATTTCATGAACGATGCTTGATTGGTGAGAAATGAGCAGCCAAAAAAAAGTGCTTACTAAATCAAATCCAAAGCCAAGATCCACTTAGTTTATTAGTGATTCTGTCAGTGCTACATTAGTCAACATTAGGGTGTGCAGGGACTAACCTCAATATTTCAAATACTCAGTTAGACAAATTGTATCTGTGTTGTTGGAACAGACATTTTGCATGCAAGCTAAGCACTTTTTTTGCTTAAATGTGTCTCGTTCTGGTCTGCAGAGGTAAACCACCTTCTTGTAAAAGTGGAGCAGCAGCATGAGATGTTATAAATTGGAATATGTGACCCCTGATCTATCGTTTTAAGCTGTAAGGGGAACAGGCTCTCTTTGTGTTGCCAGGTTTAATCACCTTCCACTCACGGTGGCTGTGCTTTGAATAGCAGGAGAGAGTACAGTCTGACTTCCACTTCCTCCCATGGGCCCTCACTGAATGATCCAGGGTGGTTCTACCACGCAAAGATCAGAAGAGAGGACGCAGGAAGGCGATAGATAGAGATAGATAACTAATTTGGGAGTGAAGTGGAAACGGCAGCATAAACACAGCGAGCTTTGATGTACGTCAACAAGTCCTCATTAACATTCTATGGTATTTTGAAAATGGTTTGGAACGGATATTAGAAAGGCGGGGAACACCGTTTTTCAAAACATGCTGCAGTTAGTGAAGTGATAGATGACTAGATATGTAATTTAGTTGCTTTATTTTTTTTTATTTTTAGACACACCTAAGCAATTGTTTTTATTGAAAAGGAAATGAGGAGGAAGAGCAGAAGAAGCAGTTGGCTTGTGGGTTTCTGTTGGGGATGCACCAATAACGATGACAGATATTGTTTCTAATGAGACCGATCTATTCAATTTGATTCTATTCTAAAGCTGCAATATCAATATGATTTTAAACTGAATATCTTTGGGCTTTGGACAAAACCAAATATTTAAGGACATCACCTCGGACTTTGATGAACTTGGATGGATATTTTCCACTATTTTCTAGAGCAGATTAATCAATAGTGAAAATAGTCATTAGTTGCAGCCCCACATTGTATTACTGGAATTTAAATTCCTGTTTAAGTTTTGACCAATTTGTTGCTGCATTAAAAACAAATACAATAAATACAGTTTAATTGTAATTCCTGTTAATGTTAAGATGTTTCTCCAAATTAGTACGATTTCGTATTTTGATAATAAATAACAATTACGTAAAATATATTCGTATAAGATAAGTATATGTTTATATATATATATATATATATGCATATATGCATGTATATATATGTATGTGTATATATATGTATGCATATATATGTATGTGTATATGTGTATATACAGCGGGTAAAATAAGTATTGAACACTTCCCTGTGTCATTCCATTTTATTACACATAACTTAATTTCTGAACTTATTTGTTTGGTTTTCTTTGTATGTATGGATTACTTGGGTTGTTACCGACATGTGGTGAAAATTGCATGTCAATAGCACCTTTAGAAATATATTTTCTGAGAAAAATGGTGACGTGTTCAATACTTATTTTACCTGCTGTATATGTATGTATATATATGTATGTATATATATATGTATGTATATATGTATGTATGTATGTATGTATGTATGTATGTATGTATGTATGTATGTATGTATGTATGTATGTATGTATGTATGTATATATATGTATGTATATATGTATATATGTGTATATATGTATGTATATGTATGTGTATATATGTATGTATATATATGTATATATATATATATGTATATATGTATGTGTAAATATGTATATATAAATGTTTACATATGTATGTGTGTGTATATGTGTATATATATATATATATATATATATATATGTATATATATATGTGTGTGTGTGTGTGTGTATATATATGTATACATATATATACAATTATTATTTGAACCCTTGATCAGCCGATACACAAAGCCCAGATATCTGTATTGGTATCTGTATCAGGAATAAAAAAGCTGGATTGATGCATTCCTAATTTCTGTCATGAG
Source organism: Anoplopoma fimbria (assembly GCF_027596085.1). Classification (NCBI taxonomy): domain Eukaryota; kingdom Metazoa; phylum Chordata; class Actinopteri; order Perciformes; family Anoplopomatidae; genus Anoplopoma; species Anoplopoma fimbria. The sequence goes on along the minus strand of NC_072449.1, from coordinate 4,616,896 downwards.
CAATGTATACCAGGACACTCAACTCATACATACTCTAGTACAGCCTCCTACAATGAATGTGTTGTTTGTTCATACATCTGGTTGAATAAGGGATAGAAAAACTATTTCAGAGTAGATATCCAGGGCTGTTTTTCTCCAGCAAGGTGAAACTGCAAAAAAAAAAAAAAAAGGAGGAAACGGTATGAAGGGCAAATGAAGGAATGGAGAAACGCGGCGCCGTGGAAAAAAATGCCATAGATGACAGACACTTAATAAGAAGCCAAATTTGAGGAATGGCTGCGGGTGAACGACAGGAATAAATGAAGAGAGGGAATGAGAGGAATAAATGATAGGAGCGGTAGAGCCGTCCTCCAGCCAATCACGGGCTGTTTTTTCATTCTGAGCAGGATTTCTCGGGTGGAGGGCTGCGACGGCACACACACACACACACACACACACACACACACACACACACACACACACACACACACACACACACACACACACACACACACACACACACACACACACACACAGGAGAATAGAGAGCGCAGTGACACACACACACCTACAGTTACTACTTACCGTACACGGTAAAGGAGACAGGTGTAGAAACAGCAGGAGGCCGAATCAGCCTAGCTGTTATCAATGCTTCCTACCTGATCCCTCCATCTCTGCACAACATACAGAAACAATCACACCCGGCTGCAGACAAACAGGTGTAGACAGCAGGAAATTTAGACTATGGTGGCATTTTTGTGATGTGTGCTGTTGCTCCCATAATCTATTTCCCTCTCCTTCTCACTTGTTACAACACACACACACACACACACACACAGAAATATTTTTGGCAGAGGCTGCCCTACCTTCACACTCCGAGGTCCCTGACCCAATTTGAGCAGTATCAGTGAGCGATGGTGGCCCACTGGTGCCAGAAGACCTGGGTAAAACGGAACAAAAAAAAAAAAGTTGTGTCATTTTTCTCAACTTGTCCTGATGCAAACTTCTCTCCAATGGGAGGTCGGTGAACATTTTGCTTCTGAGCATTTTTAGTTTTTGTTTCGGGGAAATATGTCCGTCTGTTACTGTCCTAATAACACACAAGATGAACTAAATATTTTGTGAATTTAAGCTCGTAAAAAAATAACAAACATTTAGTTGGATCTTGAAAATGTGAGGAGGCTTGTCGGAGGGGATTTCAGAAGATTGTTAAATGCCAAACCAGGACAGTTTACAGACACTCCAAAGGGGGCGCACTAGTTAAATTTCACAATTTTACAGCTTAAAAAAACCTTTCCTGGATGAAATACAGGGTCACTTTTAGTGTAATGCGCCATCTTATTAAAGGAGCACACCACAGATTTTACAAATTATGATGAGTTTACTGAGAGACTCTAAAGTCAAAGATAAAATAACCCTGATGATGTCATCCGGGTGATCTTGGATTGGTTTTGAGACTTTTTTTGACAGAAAGCCGTTACAAATTTGGGATTTGGAGTATGATATACCAGGCATGCAGCTTAGTCCCACATCCAGGGAGTGCAATACCAACACTATGGACACCGAAGCACAAGTCACCCTTTGGTATCTGTGTGAGACACACCGGGCTTTCAACCGACTCCAATGTCAACGAAGCGTCATTATTGGACGCTCAGAGAAACGGACGTAGTATTAAGATTGAGAAAAGTCTGCTACAGATGGCAGAGCGAGAGGTCTATGGGTCAAATAGAAACAAGACTTTTACTAATGGGATGGGCTTAGTTTGAGTTACGTTACAAACGCACTTATTTTAGGCCAAACCATAACTTTTTTTCAAACCCTGTACAAGCAGTTTTGTTGTCTTAATCGAAATGCGACTGTCTCACAACTATAACCACACAGGAACCTCTTGCATCAATAATACAAGTGGGGATGAGACCACATTGAAGCAGGGAAATGTAAGATCACGTGTTATTCTTTTCCTTGTGTGCCGAGTAAGTCTCTCCCTGAGACTAGTAATTCATTCCAGACAGCCTGCGCTGTTAGATCAACCCTCCCATCATGTGTGAGATTATTCTGAGTCAGGTGTGTTCTGAACCCTCCAAATTATCACACTGTTGTTTTTTGGCAATTTGCTGAAACTACTGACTGTGTTGTTTTGTCTCTCCCTGACCCTGTGATTGTATTCACAGCCATGAGCGGGACTGAGACTATTAATCCAATAAATACACACCTGAGTCTGTTTAATTCCTCTGTGCCTGGCAAAGAGCCAGTTTGGGCTCAAAACGTTGTACCTTCATGTACTATAGGATATATCATCCATCACATCTGTCTTCCTGTTTCATCTGACTGCCATGACTGCAATGTCTCTCCGTTTGTAGTTCTCCTAGGAATAAGTACGGAGTCCTCTCCAGGGACGTCCCACAGACACAGGAACAATATTTTCTCTGCTGTTCTCAGACGTACTGTACACTCTTGGCGTCTCTGTACTCCCCTCCCTCCCTCCTCCATTTTCTCCTCCACTCTTCTTCTCCCCTGAAGGTAAACACTGCCAGCAGAAGCAGTAGAAGTGTCACCCGAGGCCATCGACTCCCACAGTCTGCAGCAGCCGCTCATATGTCCCATCTCTCTCACTGCACCATCAGCCTTAATGCACTCATTACCGCACACTCCACTAGAAAGGATAGGTTCACAGACTGCTGCGGCTGCGTGAGCTTTTAAAACAGGGTGATGTAACCGATAGCAATTTACATATAAAATACACCAGAGAGATGAGGGCCTGTGTGGAGGCTGCATCAACATTTTGATCTTGTTTCCTCCCTCAAATCCCCTAATAGAGCGTAAACAAGATTAGCATACATTTTGTGCGTCGGTCAGTGGGGACATGATGCTTCTATAACGACCCCATGAAAGCATTGTGAGAGCATTTTCCCGCTAAACTCATTTTCTGTGGTATTTACAAAAAAAAACCTTCCAGTTCCTCGTTGGATTTTTTTGGCCTTGAATGCACCGGACAAAGCCTCAATGTTGGCATCTTTCCAGGTTTTTTTTTCTGTTGAATCATGAGCAGACTAAATAAGGCTGAGGGGAGCCATATCCGTTGTGCGGTTGGAGGCGAGCCGGCAACACTCAGGGGTGATGATGGCGAACAGCTGGGCCCGGCTGCCGGAGCCGGCGGCGTGCGATGGGATGATCGATAGCTCAGAGGCAGGACTTCAGCCTGTGTTTGGGCCGCGTGGCACTACACAGTGTGGAGTGGGGAATAATTGTTTCATCTCTGATATCTGGAGCTGGGACTTTTTAATTTTCCACTGGGCTCTGTGGAGGGCAGTAAGTGACGATGACTTGTGGTTAGAATTGAAAAAATATGAGGTAGAGCTTTCAGCTTAGGGATCCTTTTGAAATAAATGGATGTATTACTCTGCCATTCACTGGTTGATATCGTATTCAGCTCATCATGCTGTTAACATGAACCTTTGATACCGTGTGGTGGAGTCTTCCTGCTCAATTGAAGAAAAATATTCAGCTGCCCTCACTGCCGTTACAATAGAAGATAATATCTTTCAGGGAACAAAATAATGTGATTCCCATTCAGGAGTAAGTGATAATAATAGTGACAGAAATACTGAAGCAAAGGGTGTTGAAATGACATCCTGTTCCATTAATGAACTGTTCCAATGACGAGGGTCCTTTGAATACCATCAAGTACTGAGTTCTTTAATCAAAGGATTTTCAAGGATACATGTGTGTATCCTCCATGCTCTTAAAACACCCACAATCCTTTGCACACAATGTATCGCCCTGTTTCCTGATTTGGAGCGACCCTGCACAATTGTGAGATGTTTTTTTAAACAGGCCCTATCGTGCTATTTTCCGGGTGCATATTTTTATCTCAAGTTACAGTTACAACATGCGTTAATGCTCATAATCTCATAATCCTTGTTTTTCTCATCCTGGCTGTCCTGCAGCACCTCTTCTCACCCTCTCTCTGAAACGCTCCGTTGTAGCGCTTGCTCCTCCCTCCAGAAAGCAAAGTCTGCTCTGATTGGTCAGCTAGCCCACTTTGTTGGGATTGGTCAACGTTTCACATTTCAAAAAACTCTTCCTCTGGAGCTTCACCTCCACCTTTCTGTTTTGTTGTTTGAAGGCCAAACTAGCCGGAAATTAGGTTTACGTCACTTCCGTCACATTATGACCTCATAAAGTGACATTATGACCTCATAAAGTTACATTGTGACCTCATAAAGTTACATTGTGACTTCATAAAGTTACATTATGACCTCATAAAGTTACAAAAGTGAAGGACAGAATTCAATGGAGCCATTTCAGGAGCTCAGGAGCTTCTGAGGGGAGGGTAACTCCTTTTAGGCGTGGACTTCAGGTTTTACACTCTACGGACCTTTTACAAAAATATATACAACACACTAAAGAAGAGGGAAAAAGTGGAAAAGCATGATAGGGCCACTTTAAACAGTTTTAAAATAGCAAGGTTTTAGCTAAAATGTATGTTTTGGGAATTGGTGATCACAAGTCTGAATAAATGAGACTTAGATTATACTGAACGAGTTGCGCGAGAGTTTGTAAACAAATGTTTTGATGTAGTTTTGCTTTTGTTAAATGTGGCCCCCATTTACTTTAATTCCTCAAGACTTTTCTCAGTTTTTTTGGTCCTCCGTTCCCCATGGAGTCATGCCAGAAATGCAAAGTTTTCCTCAAGCATACAAGGTAACACAGGACGAGTGATTGATACACAAATGGTCATTTTGTTGGTGAAGTATTCCCTAAAGATGCCAAGTGTGAAATTTCAGTAGGCCTAAATGGTTTCTATGCAGCAGCAATCTGTTTAGTTTGAGAGTTTGCCAACGTCTTTAACAAGCTTTCTCATAATCCATGCATAAGCTTTCCTTCACTGGATTATATAACGTAGTTATGTTCACAGAATCACTAGGCGTCTTTTTTATTTTCCATTAAAGAAAGGAACATGGACTGTTCTGTAATTCTTCAATGGAGAGAACATGGCTCTAAATCAAACATGCTCTGTATATTCAATCATGTGGTTGCTGTTAGATTTGTTCTGCTTTGTTGACCTTAGATCTAATAAACCTCATCCATGGTCAAAGAGAGTGTCAGCGTGGCGATGGGCTGTGTTTCATTGTGTAGCTCAGCTGCTGCAGAGAACGTCCTCAGGGGCATTAATGGGGGTCATAAACTCTGATACGGATATTTGAACACATTGAACTCTAACTGGCCTTGCTCAGACAAGGACACATGCTCTCCCCTGGGGCCATTTCCATGAACAGAATTGGAAAATAGAAACTATTGATTCCTCACTGTGTTTAATGTGATTGCCTTGACTGTGTTTTGTTAGAACCTTCTGGTCTCGTTCTTCGCCCGTCATTATCCGGAAGTCAAAGCGTATAGATTATGGTAATAGCTTGTATGCTAACCAAGTGATTTATCGGCCTCAGAGTAGAAGTATGTAATTGTGCATAATCGAAATGTAATCCAATAACAATATGCCAAAGAATGAAGGGGGGAAATGTGTAATCCGGCTTTAGATTTACTGTAAATGGCCTAAATCCGGCCATTGTGCACAGTGGACTTTTCAGTGGTGACAGGCGACAACAATGTGGCCTTATAGTATTAGAAATTACATAAAAATATCTCACAGGGAGTTTTAAAGACTCTACAGAGAGGGCTTCAGAAGCTGTGACCAAAAAAAAATTAACATAATTCACCCGTAAAAATCCTCATATTGGGTTTTGTAATTCCGTAACAATAATTACTTATATAGTTGTGTCAGCCTTCTCCTTCATGTTTCTGAGCAGACCGTCAAGTAGCCGTCTGATTAAATGGAGGTGTGTGTGTTTACTGTAATGTTCCCGCCGGCTTTACATTGGATGCCAGGTTCCCATTGATGGTTTTTCGACGCTTTTGCACAGCAGCGTTTTGGCTCTGCTCCGAGTCTGGGGCCGAGGTAATTGACACGTCGCCCACTGGGGTTTGTGATTAACTTTATTGACATATACATAGGGGGAGGTGGGTGGACGGCCTCGCACACAGTTGGCAGAGCTAACAGGCCTTTTCAAGCTGCTAAGACAAAATAGCATTGATGTTTTCAGGAACCCGGAACGCTGCTGTCCAGTGAAATGCCTGGAGAGAGGAGATTTAGAAGCACGGGTATTAAAGCTGCTGCCGGTGGAGTTTCTCTGCATCAGACACTTCATGATCGCTGTCAAGTGAGCTTCTATACGACGGAGAGGGTCAGCTGATCACCCTGACATGACTTTATGTATGCATCAATACATAAAGATAGATAAAGAGATACATCGAGAGAAAATAAACAGATTTTTATATAAAATAAATATTTTTTTACATTTATTTTTCCTCATTTAACAACGGATAAGAGAACAATCAACAGCCTAGGAACTTTTTTTTATTAAAAACTGTCTTTAATAATAGCAATAACAATTGTACACTTTATTTATATATAAGGTTACAATGTAAAAACAATTTAAAATAAATTAAACATTGAGCAAAGTAGATACATATCGAAAATTGTTGGCCTACAATAAGTAAAATATAACAATTTAAAATAATTATAATAATCATTAAAATAAAGTTTGACAGAATTCCTTTGTATACATATACCAACAAAAAATCTTTAAAAAGTTCAAAAAAGTTCTGTTAATGCTATATTTGGTGTCCGAATTGACGGTAGATTACTTTATATTTATATATATTTATATGTTATATTCATATTATCACAGTTCTTTTTTCATGTTTTCAATCTGTGTCCTTACTTTATGGAAGTGCAGCACTAAACCAATGGAGTACCCCATTAAAAACAAACTGAATTTTAATACTTACTAAAACAGATGATAGTTTACAGTTTATGTCCATCCTGACGTTCTCCAACATTATGTCCTGAGTTACATTTGTCATGCTTGATCGGCGTCTCCACATAGAAAACATGATTGTTCATGCTTCTACTGCAAGGAGAGAAAAGTATTTAACTTGTCAACAAATTCTCAAACTGTCCATCAAAAAGAAACAGACAAAAAAAGTGAGTCCACCGAGGGGGTAAGAAAACCCAGAGGGATTGTAAGGCATCCAGACCCTGATATAGAGAAACTGTTTTCAGGCCCTGGTGAGCAGTTTCCAGGGAGCCCGCAAGAAAACCCCGCCTATATCTGACTTGACGTGAGAGCTTGATTGACAGGTTCAGTCCTACCACCCGTCACTCTGACGACGCTCTCCTGTACTCGCACAGAGGGTCGGTGTCCTCGCTGTTACACCGCGGCAGAATGTCATTAACTCCGTGAGAGGAGGCCTTTAATGTAATTAAGAGTGAGGAGACGTTGCCCCCCCCCCCCACCACCCTTCTGCAACAGACACAACCCCCCCCTTTAAGCTCCTGTTGAGACAGCGTGTCTTTAATTAAAAATCCCCCCATCCGAATCACTCATCCATACACACTGTACACAAACACCACTCCTGGTTTCCAGTCGGAACATGTGGGCTTGATTAGTATTAATCCTTATCTCCAGAATGGACAGCTTCTCAATTGTGATTTTTCATTTTTTTATTTCCTCGGCTGGCTAATTTCATGAAGAGCATAATTACAGCATTTTCAATTCCGGCCCTCTGCAGAGTTATGAGGCTGACAGTCTATCTCTGCACAGCAGCTGAGAGCGGTTAGTGTGTGTGTGTGTGTGTGTGTGTGTGTGTGTGTGTGTGTGTGTGTGTGTGTGTGTGTGTGTGTGTGTGTGTGTGTGTGTGTGTGTGTGTGTGTGTGTGTGTGTATACATGTATCCCAGAGTGCTTGTGGATGTGCACTTGTGTTTTTTTTTTCCACTAAAAATGAGAATTAGCAGGTTATGCGGGTGACTAATACAAGAGATAATTTCCTGCCAAATCCAAATTGGAAAAAAGCGGCTGAAATCATGACAACTGTGTAAACCGCATAGTAGACGGCCACTCTTGTGCAAACAGGCTGGATTTACTAATAATGTTCGAGCCAAAATATTACGATAACGTGGGCGCTAACGTGTTAGAGTGCCAGCGAACCGATGCCTCGTCCAGAATGTGTTCAGCAACAGTGTTCCAGTAATCTAATTTACTTGCCGCCTCTGCTGTGTGTGTGTGTATGTGTGTGTGTGTGTGTGTGTGTGTGTGTGTGTGTGTGTGTGTGTGTGTGTGTGTGTGTGTGTTCCAACAGTAGGAGGATGAAAGGCTTGTCAGCACTGATTAGAGCTTCTGAACTGGCACAGTTTGAGTAAACGTGTGCGTTCGTGTGTGTGTTTTCATGCCTTGTGCTTTGGTCACTCTCCAGTAGGGGAGATGGTGGCTGCCCTAAGGCGTCGGCCATGTTCCCATCCTTTTCCAAGCTCCTCCTTTCATCTCCCCCTCATATCTTTCTCTTTACCTCCTCCTCTTCCTCCGAGCGATGGCGGTGCGTCTGTTTCCCGCCTGATACCTCTGCTCTCACTCAAACAGCTGTCTCGCATTTTGGTGCACTTATATGCGAGACCGCCCTTTACAGCAAAAAGGAGCTCCTGTGTTTATTAGGACGCTGGCAGCTCATCACTGATGCTCTGTCAGCTTTGATAGTAACTTGAGGCCCCTGAGGCTCCGTGCCCCCCCCCCCCCCCCCATCCGATACTTTGCCACCGTCCTCCAGCTCTGCAAACACAGGCCACCGCTGCCAGTAAAAGCATCTCTGCCTTCACTGATAATGAGCTCTGTGTCCTCAAAGATAGTCTATACTGTGGACGAGTGCCAGATTCCCTTCGAGGTGTTGAGCTCTGTCGCGACTTCTGACACCGAGAGGACGGCAGCGTTGGTCCTGAGCACACATTAGACAGCCATTAATATTTAGACTTGATTAAATGAAAATGTAAATGGGGCCCGTGGGGGGGAAGTTAGTAACCACAGCAGCAGAGAGCAAGGTAGGGGAAAAGTCAAGTTGTATCAAAGTTTTACTGGATGAGTGTGTAAAGCATACAGCGATTAATAATGTTTAAGACATCTTATATGGAGTACTGAAGGTCCTAAAAAATTATTTAGTATGCGAAATATCCAAACAGTGATAACCCAGCGAATAAACTAATAATGAAATAGCGCTGCAGCATCCATTAGTTTTAAAGCACACAGAGTTCCTTCTGACCATAAATCTACCTCTTAAAAGCCCTAATGTGACGCGGAGGCACATATTTAGCTAACAGTTTAGCGCCGCAATTAGCATTTGGGAGCTCTCTGCCTCTGCCAAGTGAAAGCCGCCCAACATCTGCTCCTCCGCTGCCGCCGGGCCCAGCGCTCCGCAGAAGGCTAAACACTTATCAGGTCTGAGGCGAAGTGATAGGCGGACGTATAAAAAAAGAAGAAAGAAGGGGCGCCCCCCCCCCAGAACTGTTTTTGAGTTTACATTTAAAGTGGCCCTATTATGCTTTTCCACTTTTTCCCTCTTCTTTAGCGTGTTATATATATGTTTGTACATGTAAAAGGTCTGTAGAGTGTAAAGCCTGAAGTCCACGCCTAAAAGGAGTTACCCTCCCCCTCAGAAGCTCCTGAGCTCCTGAAACGGCTCCATTGAATTCTCTCCTTCACTTCTGTAACTTTATGGGGTCACAATGTTACTTTATGAGGTCATAATGTAACTTTATGAGGTCATAATGTTACGAAAGTGACGTAAAACTCCTTCCGGCTAGTTTGGCCCTCAAACAACAAAAGAGAGAGACGGAACTGGAGCTCTGGAGGAAGAGTTTTTTGAAATGTGAAACGTTGACCAATCGAAACAGAGTGGGCTAGCTGACCAATCAGAGCAGACTTTGCTTTCTGGAGGGAGGAGCAAGCGCTACAATGGAGAGTTTCTGAGAGAGGGTGAGAAGAGGTGCTGCAGGACAGCCAGGATGAGAAAAACAAGGAGGATTATGGGCATTAACACATGTAAACATGTTGTAACTGTAACTTGAGATAAAAATATACACCCGGAAAATAGCATAATAGGGCCTAAAAAAAGAGGGTGGTCCTCCTCCAGCGGTCACCTTGACTCGTGTCCCTGCTCCACCCCAAGCAGCTACAGTTAAACTCTGAGCAGCACATCTCACCACCCAGCCTCAGCTGTGCGGCGTGCACCATCAGCACATCCGCAGCATATTCGCCCTGATGGGAAGCCCCCCTGCGCCTGCCTGTGCATATTGGATTTATTTTTCGCTCCACCGGTGATGGATTTTCCATTTGCCTGTTTTGTATGGTGGTTGTGTGCCGTTGAGAGAAGCGGCACATCGAGACTGTTGCATCTTCTGTCACTCCCCGTCGCACTCCGTTTGTTCAATGCCATTTTTATGATTTCACTCTCCCCGGCAAGCACGTTTCTCCATATTGTGGGGGGCCCATTTAACCCTGATAAGTCATTGTTAAGGCAATACGGAGAAAGGGGGGGGGGGTCTTTACCATATTCAGACAGTGTCGACACCTCCCCACCTCCCTATTCTCTTATTTCCTGTTCCCATTTTCCGCTCTTTCTTTATCATTTTCCCTGTAGCTCCTCCACGGGCAAATTGTCATTTCAGAGCCCCCCCCTGCCCTAACAGGAAGGGGTGAGGCGGGGTGAGGTGAAGTTGGATAGGGGATTATGACAGAAACCGGATGAAAAGGGGAGAGAAAGGGGGAAGGCGGCAGAAAATAAAGTTGCTCTTATCAGAACTTGCCAGGAGCAACGTGCACACAAAGCTGCTCGGGAATCCAATTTAGTCTTCGCTGTTAGTTTAAGTGATATCAGTGCAATTAGCTGTCACGGGTCAGTGTGTGAGCCGGCAGCGTTAAGTGATTTCCTGAAATCCCACTAGTGGAAGCGTTAGGGGACGTCAAGTCACAGAGAAAGAAAAAAAAAAAAGACAAAAGAAGAATGAAACAACTTCTCTCACCCAACTCCACAAATGGACCACTTCTTTAGACAGCCTGCTTATAAATGTCAGCCGCCTCTTGGCTCCTTTGTTTTGCTCTTGTCAGCTGCTCATTCTGGATTTAAATGGATTTTCTTCCTCTCTATCGCTCCACAAGAGTTAGTTTTATGTCAGACTCATGCAACTCAGTTGTGCTGTATGTTGTACAGAGATGTCTACATGTTGTGAGTGATTAGATAGAAGGTGCATTGCCGGGATATGATCTATTTATAAACCTCCAGTTTCTGATGCTGTTTTCTGTTTGTATCATAGTTTGTTTTCAACCTAACATACTTAACTCTAAATGGTAGAAATGACCCAACAGGGTGGAAACTCAGTGAAAGCCAGCCCAGCTCTTCAGCATTCATAAACTTCTGAATGAGTTGTTAGATCTTTGCAGCTTAAAGTTGCGAGTGTGACCTCCAGGAGGGCCTGGGTACATCGTTAAGAGAGAAGTTATTGAAGTTCACATTCGCTGCATCCTTATTCGTTTATAATGCAGGAGCGTAGCGAGCACAGACTCTCCGGCAGTTTGAAGGCTCAGCGTTTCACCCAGTCTACTTGGAACCAGCGGCCTTTATAGAACTAATCAATTACTGTCATTAAAATGGAGAAAACAAAGCCCATTACAAGGCAATTATTGCATTACATTGTCCTAGGTATATTGGAAAAAAAGCAAGACAAAATTAAAAAATTCTAAAAATAAAGAATTAAAAATATAAATTAATTGAATTACATTTTTAAATATTTAATATATGAAAAATGATATATGATAAAAAAAATGTATACAACAAATGAAACAAGAATTTTAATTTGCTGCACTGAAAAACTAGATCCTACATCTTTCTTCCCATTCTACTCCAACATTCCTAAATCAATTTAATACCACATGGTTTGACAGTCACTGGAATATCATGCATTGCCCTTCAAGAGAGTCACTGTGTGGGTCCATACTACTTGTTTTGTTGGAAAAGATCACATGTATTATCCCTGCGGCCGATCCACCCGGACACAGCTTTTTTCTGTCCTGGCCCCTCAGTGGTGGAATGAACTCCCCACTGACCTCAGGACAGGAGAGTCGCTGCCCATCTTTAGGCGCAGGCTGAAAACTCACCTCTTCAAGAAGTACTACCCTGAGTCTTCCTCGTAGCACTTATTGCATTCGTATTAGTTGTTGCACTTATTGAATTCGTATTTGTTTACTGCACTTATCCTATTCGTAGTAGTTTGTAGCACTTATTATATTCGTATTAGTCTGTTGCAATTATTGTTTTCGTAGTAATTTGCCTCTGCACTATACTTTTGCTCTGGTTTATGCTTTAAGATGCTAGTTTAAGAAAGGAGATGCACTTATGACTTCTGGTGACTAGTAGTTCTCTTGAATACCTATGTTGAATACACTTCCTGTAAGTCGCTTTGGATAAAAGCGTCTGCTAAATGACTGCAATGTAATGGAATGTAATGTATTAACATCATATGCCAACAAGAGTCCCTCTTTAAGACTGAATTGATTTAAACCGCAAACTGTTTTTTCAGTTGTCTCAAGAGCGTAATGTTTATCTTTCACATAGAATCATTTCAAGTTCTGTGATTGTCATATTGTGTCATAGTGTCTTTGTTTCACATACTTAATTCAAATTCAAACCTGTATTCCACCTGACAGACTGCAATTAACACTGAGCTATCTCTTCCTTCTCCTCCTCCTCCTCCCTCCTTTACCTCCCCCCCTTTCCCCCTGGTCTCTAGGGGAAATATGTGCATTCAACATCCACGGGCTGGAGGCTCCGTTCGAGGCAGTGGTGCTGAACGGTACGTCTGGTGAGGGCCAGCTGAGGGCCCGCGGCCTGGTGGACTGCGAGCTGCAGAAGGAGTACACTTTCATCATCCAGGCTCATGACTGCGGTTCAGGCCCCGGGGGCGCGGAGGTCAAAAAGTCCCACAAGTGAGTAAGACAGCAACGGGGGGGTTGAAGTCTGACAGAATACAAAAGCACATGCACGGTTTATTAACGTGGGATTTCGAGGTTTGACTTTATGCATTTAGAATGTATTTTAGCGTGCCACTGAAAAGGAAAGAGCAACAAGGAAAAGGGAACAGGGCATTAAATAAACAAGATTTTATTATTATTCATATAAAAATGCTTGGGCTGAATTATGTAAAACTACAAGTACTTATTATTTAATTCATCATTCCTTAAAAAAAATGGCTCAAGTTCAATCGAGTTATCAGCTATGTTTTAAAACAGTGGTGGATGGAAAGTATGAGTTCATGCTGTTACGAGACAAAGAGGAATCACGACTTGTCTCCAAAGTGGGTGTTTGGAGCAGAGCCCCAACAAGCTGCCAGCACAAACAACATGCGTCAGAGATGTTCTCACTCAAGTTCTATAGATGGTCTAAGGAAGAAATATCTGGAACTATCTGGAGGTTTCCCAACAAAAGAGCAAGTAGACAACCAGGTGAATGTTCTTTATATCAGGGATGGACTGGGAATGAACAATGGCCATGGACGTTTTGACTCAGACCAGTCCACCAAACACCCCCCCCCCCCAAGCGATACACCACCTCCCACACAACCCAAGCCTTATGTAAATAAGATTACGGAACAATATTTAAAACAATAACTGTAAAATTGATGTAAAATATGTCTGTGCTCCGCTGGCTTTTTAAAATGCCAAATGAAGCAGATAAAGGTGGTCGCCGACTCCTGTTGGTCCCATCTTTACAGATGAAAACATTCTGCACCACAGACTTTTCACACTTTTATTGGTGTTGGTAATTTGTTAACACTGTGTGCTAACCTGTAATCAGAACCGTTCATGCATAACCATGAGTTCAACATTAAGAAAGATTGCTGTCGCACATCAACCTTTATTTGATGTTCCGACACGTCCAGGCCGTGATTGGTAGCCTCACAAAACGTGACATTTTCGAAAGAAAACGTCATGTAAATTCAAGTCTACATTGCATTATATTTATTTAGCTCACTTTTTGTTATCCCAAGTGACTTACAATAAGGGCATTTAATCATGTGGATACACCCCCAGAAAGAAACTTCAAGTGTTACATTTAAAAGCAATAATAACCAAAAAGATATGTATTTGTTTTACTTTATATTTTAGTTTTATGTGCCAGGATGCAGTCTTAATATAATTAGCCAAATTCTAGCTAGTCTTGAAGAAGATTTTAGCCAGAAGTAAAAATTGCACGTCTACCTTCCTCCCTCCCACTTATGTGACAGCATATTATATTAAAGATGCTTCTCAGATTTTTATTTTCTCCCAAAGTGCTTGGTTTCCACTCAGCTGCAGAGTAATCCCACATTGTTCGGAGACCCATCCATGCCAGGACAGATACAGCACAACACCCATCTCCACCTCCACAAGCACCAGTGGACCACTTTAACGGGGTCAACTGATAAAAAACAATTTGTCACACTTGTTGGCCCTCTTGAAAGCAGCTTCAGTCTCAAATTGCTCTTTCAGACAACTACCTGTGTCCGCTGCATGCTGCACATCCCCCGTCTGTGTCGCACCACTCAACCTCCTCACCTCCGCCAACAATAGAGCCGAGCACATAAATCTATCATTTTGTCTAGCTTATAGATGCTCACACACTCTCTCAGACACACACACACACACACACACACACACACACACACATAGTGGCACATACTGTGTACACACTAAACCTGGAATTATAGCAGCAGGATTTTCTAGCTGCGGTGAAAATTTGTAATCAGTAGAGCGTAACTTGTACTTACTATATGGTGTTTTTTTTTTTATGTGCTTTCTTTTAAACAGGCCCTATTATGCTATTTTCCGGGTGCATATTTTTATCTCACGTTACAGTTATGTTTACATGCGTTAATGCTCATAATCCTCCTTGTTCTCTCATCATGGCTGTCCTGCAGCACCTCTTCTCACCCTCTCTCTGAAACGCTCCATTGTAGCGCTTGCTCCTCCCTCCAGAAAGTAAAGTCTGCTCTGATTGGTCAGCTAGCCCACTTTGTTGTGATTGGTCAACGTTCCACATTTAAAAAAACTCTTCCTCCGGAGCTCCAGCTCCGTCTCTCTCTTGATGTTTGAGGGCCAAACTAGCCGGAAGGAGTTTTACGTCACTTCTGTAACATTGTGACCTCATAAAGTTACATTATGACCTCATAAAGTTACAGAAGTGAAGGAGAGAATTCAATGGAGCCGTTTCAGGAGCTCAGGAGCTTCTGAGGGGGAGGGTAACTCCTTTTAGGCGTGGACTTCAGGTTTTACACTCTACGGACCTTTTACATGTACAAACATATATATAACACACTAAAGGAGAGGGAAAAAGTTGAAAAGCATAATAGGGCAACTTTTAAGCACCCAGGCGTTCTGTTATGTGACCCCTATTACTTTCTATTAACATAACACAAAGATCCAGTTTGGCTGCTTCAGACAGGCCGATGCTGGAGGGGAAGTGAGTTTGGGGACTATTTGAATGGACCTGTCCTTTTCGCTGACGGCTCTCTAAAGATGAGGCCGGCCTCTCGCTGCATCGCACGCATGATCTCTCTCGCTTCCCTTCTCTGGTTTAGAAGGAAGCTAACGGGGAAGAAGAAGAAGAAGAAGAAGAATCTCCGCCTGAGGCTGTGCTCAAATTACACGACACGTCAACAGCGGAGAGAAGGGGGAAAGCAGTCGAGAGAATTAGCAGCTAAAGAGGACAGGAGAGAGGATCAGGAGTGACACGGGAGGTGTTTAAACTTCACCCTCTGTCGCTGGCTGCTGCCCTACTTCTCACTCCTTTTATTTTTTCTAGTTTCCTGGCTAGCTCCCGCTGTCTGACTCTGTCCTTCACTCTGTCAGTCCCTCTGTCCATGTTGCAGACTCCAGTGTTTGAATATTTCACCAGACTGGCTCAGCGCTCACAAATGGATGCGCTCTCTGCCCCGGCCTGTACAAATCTTTCGTGCAGTATCTCTGTCAAATTTGACAGAGATACTGCACACAAATGAAATGTTGTTTACTTTTCAAACCTCCATGTCAAACATTGAGCACATGCATCATGCAGCAAAGCCAGTGAGAGTGTCATGTGTTCCTCTACGAGAAGCCACAGCAGCAGACTGCTTCCTAAACATTGATGTTAACGACTGCCCCTTTTTTTCTGAGCGTACACTCCACATCGCATCGCTTCACTCTGCCCTCTGAGATATTCTACTTGGCTGCCCGTGGAAGCTTTAGTCACTTGTCAGCAAAGTGCAAAGCTCAAATGAATTCACCTTAAACTCCTTGGGACTGTTTCTGCTCCAGTCAGCTTTAAATGAAACACAAATTAATCTAAAATACTGTAGTGCTGACCTCTGCCAGATGAACTATTTGTACTGAGACGTGAAGTGTACTCAGTCTTAGTCGTAAAAAAAAAAAGCCTACGTGATGAATGTCAATTTTGAGACCGTCTATTGATGTGACACAATGGTAAATCAGACTTGATATTAATGAAAAAGGAATTAAAGTGGTGTCAGGTTCTGCTGGTGTTTCTGAGAAGCATCATCTGGTGTAAAGAGAATGAATCCTCAAAACCGAACTAAAACTTTATCAACAAAGAAAACACAGATGGCTGTGTACAGGCTGTGTTTGGTAGATGTGATTTGAAGCAGTTGAGCAAGATAATTTAACATAATTAAAGCTTCTTAAAGGGAGGAAGAAGGGAAAATAGATGTAACCATAACAAGTTTATCACAAAATATATTAACTAACAACTATTGGATGGAATGCTATTTATTTTTGAATGAAGGGTCAGGGGCGTAGGGCAGTCTTTATTACATTGCATCACGTTTTCTCCACTGAAAGCACATCCTAGAGCAGTGTTTCCAAAAAATTTATTATGGTTGATCTACTTTTTAAAAACCAATACGACCCAATTCACAAAAAGCCTTATCTATAAATCTTGAGTAGAGCCTTCCTGACCATCTTTCCTATCCTTATGGCATCACCTGATATTATGTTGAATAGGTAAACCAGTCATTCCGAAGAGATATATGTTTGATACATCTCCACTCTGCTTTACGCACATGTTTTTGATAACATATAGGTCCACAGGGGATAAATACTTTATCAACCTCCCTCTTTTTCTTGCCTCCCATCAGTAAAACAAACAGAATGTTTTCTAGTCTTTCGTATTACACTCAACGTTATAAGAAGACTACAGTTATCACAACAATTTGGACATTAATGCTCACCTCATGTGGCTCAAATTTGTACTGCAGATATAAATCTTATATAAAAGAATGTGAAAGAAATTCGACAAATGCATGTGGTAATAAAGTCTCCTGCGACCCCCCGGTCTCAGGTTTTATTTTTACCGTAAAACATGACAAAAAGACCTTGCTCATCCAAGAGGGCACTTTTGCTGCCATACGTTTGAACATGGGTCAGTAATTTACCAAATCTCATCTCAAGAGGCCACACGTATAAAGAGGTCACAACCAAAACACGTTAGGAGGCACAGTGTCTGGCTCCCATCTTTACCGAACAGATCCTAATATGTGCTATTGTTTAAACAGAATTCTCAAAACTTGAGCCACTTAAGCACTGGACGTTTGAAGGCCTTTAGCGTGGGGATAGTCGAAAAAAACAAGCATGCAATCTCACTAATAAGCATCTGAAGACTAGAAGTTTCTCTGTGCACCTTGCTCTGTGCAGGTTCCTACTGTTGCTATGGAGTAATTAGGCAATAGGGATCTCTCGACCACGCAAAGCCTGTCATACCCATGATCCCTCCCGGGTCTCACTCCTAATCACGACACATGTGTTTAACACCAGCCCAGGGGGGGTTAAATGCCTGGAGGCAGTGGGGGGGGGGGTAATGCTTTTGCAGCAGCGCTAGGTAACCCCAAGGTTGTGTGTGTACAAATGTGTGTGTGTGTGAGACTTGTAATTGAGACACACGGATGTCGTGTCAGTGTAGCCGCGCACTCACACTCGTGCTCGGCGCTTGGCAACGCAGTAGTTATTAGAGTCATCATTAGTGAATCTTAGAGGCCTGCATGTCCCAACCTCGCCGCGGTTTGGATCGGGCTAATTATCTCACGGAACAGCAGAGCTGAAGGACAGCCGTGCACACACACACATCCCAAATGCTGAGTCAAATTCACGCTGATATACCTACATTTACATATAAATAAGCCAAATACCATAGCTGGGGATGGATTTTGCATTTCATAAGTAGCTCACGCACAAACACGCACACAAACACACCCATACACATAGGCACGCACCTTAAAAACACACTTGGCATTAACAAAAAGAAAAAGTCACTTTCTTATGAGTGAAGAATTGGGCCAACAGCTCTGCCTTGTTAGCATAAGCTGTCAAGATAAATTTCTGCAGTGAGAGGACCAGGGGTCTCCACTAGATAGTGTGCAGCCCTGTCAAAGTGTCGGCGCTTTATTCTACCAAGAATCTTAACTTCACGCTTGTCACACTTGATGCTAATATGAATGAAACCTCATTCTGTCAAAACCCGTTAGTTGACGTGATTATTATTCTTGGCAAGAAAGAAAAGGAAAAAACATCTAGTGTAGGAATATGTTGTTTATCTTCAACTAACAATGTATTAAAATGTAATAGGAGAGTATAATCTCCGTGTTTCAATTATGAATATGCACCGCCAGGAACTGCACCATCTGTGCTTGTCTGCTTCGGTTACGGGACGAAAGAAAGTGACACCCGTTTGCATCCCACATTCAAACCACAATCAGACGTCGCCGCACGGCTTCTGTAGCTTAGAGATTTCAACATCAGTCATACTGCAATAGCACCTCCATTCTGCTCTTTTAATTCCATTTCATTGTTGTTGTGTTTCTATCTACATATACGTACTTTTGTATATATATATATATATATATTTTATATTTATACCTGTATATATATAAGTTAAATGTTTATGCATCCCTGTCCTACTTTGCTGTCCTTGTTTTCTGTTCTTTATTTGTCTATTTCTATGTCTGTACGCCGAGAACGACAGAAAGCCGAAGTCAAATTTCTTGTATGTATACACATACTTGGCAAATAAAGCTGATTCTGATTCTGATTCTGAAATTTGTCAGCAGAGTCGAGCAAATGGACACTCAGACATTTGGTTGCGCCCAAATTCTCTTTAATGTAAAATCATATTTTTCTTCATGTGGCATGATGGTTAAAGCTATTTATAATAATAATAATAACTTTATTTATATAGCACCTTTAAAAACAGGGTTTATAAAGTGCTTCGACAGACAAGGCAGCAAAACAGTGCAATAGATGAAACATTAAAAACAATCGATAGGATAAAACTAAACTAAGAAATCAAATGAAATAACAAGTGAGAATCAATTAAATGAATAAAATAAATAAAATTAAATGAAATAGATAAACATAAAATAGTATATGAAAATAAGATAAGATAGTAAAAGCAAATTAAACGAAACATTAAAGCGACGACATCGCATAAAAGCCAGTGTTTTAAGAAGTGATTTAAAAGAGATTACTGATTTATCAATGATTCAAATTAAACAGGATCTGGGCATTAATCTAAATATTGAACTGGATTACAATGCATTATAATCACCTTGTATTGAGATCACACTGGACCCTGTGGAGTGTTGTGCTGGTGCCTCGGGGTGCTAGTCGATGTAGATGTGGGATTTTCTTGCATATAAATAAGGTAAACATCCCATTGTGTCCCATTGGTATAGTTAGGGTTGTTTATTTTCATTCTAGTCTAACACAAGGAAATTGATTCCACCTCTTGGCTAATTCTTGACAAAGATTAATTGAGTCCTTTGCCTTTGTGTTGTGTGTTGGGTGTGCAGGCGTGCGTGTGCGTGTGTGTGTGTGTGCGTGTGTGTGTGTGTGTGTGTGTGTGTGTGTGTGTGTGTGTGTGTGTGTGTGTGTGGGTGTGTAAAAGAGGCATTCGATAATGACTCTGCTTGAGTGGCTGTGTGTAGCTGAGTGTTGATAAATGATGAGTGTGGATGAATATGTAATAGGCTGGGAACAATGCTAACCTGGCATTAACATGCATCACCTGGCTTTGACTTGCAGCTGGTTGCTGATTGTGTCTGCATATGATTTAGCCGGATCGGAATCACACCTGGCACTGAAATACGTCCCCATCGCTTCATTTTCTAATAAGATATTTATATCCTTGAAAAGTGACTGCAAACATCTTCTCATTCCTTTTTATTAGATAAAAGTGATTTTGTTTTATTTCTGGAAACAGTGATTTTGACATAAATGGATTAGATACTCTAATGTGTTCTAGATGCATTTCCTCTATATATTGTTGTAGTGCTATAGGAAGGTGTTACTGTAGGTTATGTGAGGATTTATAAACAAGTTCAAATCAATTCTAAGAGATGCAGGTAGCCGGTGCCATAAATAGTGAAGAAATATAATGTTTTTCTTGTATTAGTCAAAATCATTGACACATCATTCTGAGTGAACTGTTTTCCAGAAAGTTGCCGTAATCTCAGTGACTTCCAATGAAGCTTGTATCAGCACCTCAGAGTCATTTTGTTAATTCAAATATATGATTAATTAATGCAATCATTCCATCACACTGACAACGTATAGTTACTTAAACCCAACCTGTGACTTTTTTTTCTCATGAAAGTTCTAATTAATGCATGTTTAATTCAATGGTTTAAGTTAAAGTGGCACACAGCTCTAGGCTCCTCAATGTCACGTGCAGTATATTGGCCATTAAAGAGTATTTAACCTATGACACATGATATGACATTGAGGAAAAAGTTGGTTCTGTAGATAACTCTTTTTATTTTATTTCATTTTATTTTATTTTATTTTATTTTATCATAAAGTAAGTCATCTCTGCCAACTGAAAACTGAAAATGTCAAAACACGTAGCCATTTTTTTACACTTTTACAGTACCTATCTCTGTCTAGGCTGTTCTATGTGGCGGACAATTAGCTTTGACCTTACGTCATCTCATTTGATTTGATTTGGTGGAGCTTTAAAGCTCAAGAGCTATGAGCTGTTGATCCGGTGGATTTAAGGGAAAATGTAGCACAGTGAGGTTAGATAGTCAGTAATGTCAAGAACTTAAGACCTCAACCCAGGTGTCCAAATTCATTTTAGAGTGATATATCATTGTTTATTGTACAAGCTAAGTCTCTAGACCTTCAATTTGCTTTGTTGGTTGTTTTTAAACTTGTAGTTGATATGGTTTTGACCACAGTGTGACCGCTCAGTGCAGAGTGAATGGCTGGGAATGGTCTCAGCCTGGTAATGTTCCAGTAACATAAAAACACACACACACAAACACACACACACACACACACACACACACACACACACACACACACACACACACACACACACACACACACACAAAAAAAAAAAAAAAGTATCCGCCGTAGAGAGCCAGGCGTCTGTTTCAGCCAGATGTGAGCCATCAGCAGAGAAACGCACACTCACATGCACAGTCTGAATGAGAAGTTTTCACAATTATTGCATTTAGTTATGTATCATGCACTTGTCTCCATACATAATCACACACACACACACACACACACACACATAAACACAGCGGTCCCTCCATACAAGCCCCAGAGGAGAGGAGCATATGTTTGCTCCCTCACCGTTGGGGAGTGTGTCGAAGCAGGGGGGTAATGTTTATGAGAGAGCGTCATTAATATGACAAAACAAGGCTGGCTGAGGGATTTACTGCACCAACTGGTGCTGCCATCATCTGTCAGTGCTCCTTATCACCATCTTTACTGCTGTTAGCATCGCAGTTAACATCCCACAAATCCTAAACCCCAGCGATTAATCATGTCTTATAGGTGCTCATTTGTGTATTCTTTACCTGTATCCAGTGGGGAAGGAAGTATTCAGATCATTTAAAGGCCCTGGAAATATGTTTTCTCAAGCAGCTTCTTACTATGAATAATGGTCCTATGAACACATGTTTTTTTTGTTGCAATAGATAGAATAGTTTGGGAATTAAAAACATTAGAAACTTCTGTAGAGGTGATTTTGTTAGTCTGTTACAAGTAAAAGTCTTGCATTTAGAAATTCACTTTGCATTCCCTGGCTGGTGTAGTTTTATGATGAAAGTTGGCTTCAGCAAGGCAGGTGTGAAGAAGAAAGACATCAAAAATAAAATGAGCTAGAGAAATAGACAAGTTTTAATCTACTGATCGGTGATGAAGTAAAGCAAAGTTTTTTTTGCAACTGGAAATGGGAAAATAAAGTATTATGTTTATTTTTTGATTATTAAAGCATTGAGTTACTGTACTGCTTTTTGTCAGGTATGGGGCTCCATAAAGATGTCTGCATATACTATGACAACTGCCTCCCTCTTGTAACATTTCACCGCTCAAATATTTAGTGAAATATATCACAGTATAAACGGTAAAAACGCTCTAACTTCAGTTTTACTGGACCTTTAAGTGAAAGTACCTTCTTACTACCACCACTTCCTGCACCCATTTGTTGCCCCTCTCACGCCTCCAGTTGTTAAAGTGTTTCTTATTTTCTATCAAACTATTTAACCCCGCATCTGTTTGTGTGGAGAAACGACAAAACAATTGGTTACCAATGTTTGTGCATCATGACAGGGAGAGATAAGGCGGTGTGGAAATCCTTTCTGCGTGGGCTCGGCCTCCCAATTGTTTTTCTCTTTGTTGTACATTCTCCATCTCCAGCCGACCACATTTTGGAGACATATTTACGGCTTATTCTAATAGGATAATTTCACCGTCATTACCATACCGGCCAGCTAATCCTGTAGAACACATTCTCATTTTGGCCCCTTTGTCTCTCAAAGCATAGCACTACTTTGTATTTTTTGCCATTCCAAGCTTAATACTGTATTAGTCCATCCTATCGTCATCTATCTGCGGTTGTCGGTCAATTAATCGAAGGATTGATTATGCAATCTGTTGCCTTCTGGCCGCTGGAGAGTATTGATGAAGGCTTTTTAAAGTGATGAATGGTGGATTTTTTTCCCCCCATGTGTGACTTAACATGAATTACTGCTGATAGATCACTTATGGAATGATTAATTAGCGCAGTTTCGTGCACTTGGAGAACTGTTCATATAGTAGATGAAGAGATCCAGGGGATTACTTTGCCATAGCAACACAATCAAAGTAATCCATTGGGTCGGGTCAGGTACAGAGAGTGTATGACACATTGTGACTATTGGTTACCAAACGAATTAATCTCCGGCAGTGAACTCTGCCCTCCACCATCCAAACTTAACCATCATCTGAGAGGCTGCAGTAATAGTCCTAGATACCTTAAGTCCTGACTTTGAAAAGCTTTCTCCAGACCTACAGAACACATTATACAACTGTTTTCACAGGCTAAATACCACCCCTCTTGAAAAATAAAGTAAGCATCATGCGAACAGTGATTGGATGTGGCTTTATAGGTTATATCATTTGAATATAGAGATAATAAAAAAGAAACATCCTCAGAGCTTGTAGAGAAGTGCAGAATAAAATATACTGCTTTTCCTAAAAAAAATATACAGTATATCATAATTGTGAATTAATAATCTTCAAAATGTTGATGGGTCCAAAATTATTGTTTTGTTTTTCATTGTAGAATATATCTGTTTGGTTCTAACTTCTAGCACGGTTTGTGAGCCAATAGTAACAAAATTGCTCATTCTGTACACTGCAAAATTTGAAATGGGTGTTGCTACTATATTGCCACAGTTTATTATGATTTATTTTAAATACTGCCATGTCAGTCTAACTCATAAATGGATAGAATTTTTCCCTTTTTTCCACATGCACCAAGGAAAAAGGATCAACTGTCTTAGAAACAGTCATGCTCTATGCAGATGATAGACTTCTCTCCACTAATCTCCACTTTCCTCTCCTCTGTTTCTCCCTACTGTCTGCAGGGCGGTGGTGCACATTCAGGTGAATGATGTGAATGAGTTCGCCCCCGTTTTTCGGGAGCCCCAGTACCGAGCTGCAGTGACGGAGGGCAAGATTTACGACAGCATCCTGCAGGTGGAGGCCACTGACCAGGACTGCTCCCCTCAGTACAGTCAGATCTGCAACTACCAGATCACCACCACCAGCACGCCCTTTGCTATAGATCGCAATGGTGAGTAGAATACAGGAAAAGATATGTGTAAAAAGTCCATGGGGATACAGGGATTTAAAATAACATGAATGCCCTTTGACAAAGCCCTAAGAAAGACCAGTACTTGCCAAAAAGAAACCGTGTTCTCTCATCTAAATTGTCAACAGGGCTTGATATTCAGTGCATTTAAAGATGTTTTTTTTTGATGAGGTGTCACTTTTTTTGCTACTCACTTTCCCTCCATCAACCACATCCACAGCATTTCTGCTTCACTTATTTCAGTAATTTATGTCAAAACATCTTCCCAATAAAGTTTTGGTTTTTTTGCTTTCCATCACTTTTAAAGGAAATGCAAAATTACATTTCTGTCATAACACAGTGGCACTCCTGATCAAAAAATCCCACCCAAGCACACAAGTGCACTCTAGAGACACAGGAGATACACTCATACTACACACACATGTGTACCAGCAAATCTGGCAGCAGAACCTAATATACTGACACATGTCTCTCCCCAGGATAAAATGTGTTCTTTGCTCTTTCCAAGGACAATGTCAAGCTTTGCCCAGAGAGCCATCGGTCACCACAAATCAGATCACAAAAGTCTGAGCACAAAAAAAAGAAAAAAAACATAACAAACACACACAGACACAGATAAATGCTAATAAAAATAAATCCATGGACACTCTCAAATACCCTCACAAATTGACTTGACTTTGTTTGACCGGCTGCCACTTGTACCTTGTAACTTAAAGGTTGTGTTATTGTTACTCACACACACAAATATGGACATAATGGGTATGTGAGAAATTGGGTATTTTCTCCAATATCATGTCCTCTACTGACGATTTTGGAGCTTCCTAGTTTGATGTTTTAACACTGTTGTTGGGAAGCTCACACAAAGTCAAGTAGGATAAAATGTTTCTTTTGAGTGTACACTTGAATGCGGGATTTAACCTTCTTGATTCTTACCAGTATTAGACAATCTGTTTGAATACAACTGGCTTTGGTGGGTCCTCTAAACAACATGCAACAACGTTATTTGTCTGTTTCATGGGACATACTGTTGATAGAAGAGATATTGCGGTCAAGTGTTTTTGCTGTTGCCGACTGCAGAGCGTTGCCCACTGCTGAGGTGTTGCAATAAGAAGGTTGAGTGGATGAGGTTAGGGCCAAACTGCACTGTGAGTGATACAGGGTGGGGAGGCTGCAGACAGAGTGCTCTTTCGTCTCTCTCTATATATATTTGAAGGGGTCTCGTTCAGCCATTGACCGCTGAGGAAAAAGCTTTGAGAGCTCTTGAACTCAAGTGCACCTGAGGGAGAGAGGGAGTAGATGGGAGGACAGGAGGAGTTGGCTGTGAGGGCGAGGGTGAGGGCTATGAGAATAACAGCGAGAGAAGCAGATAGAAAACTGTTTAGCCAAAGCCTGAATAACTTAAACCTCTGTTTTATATGCCCCGAAAACAATTAAAAACACCAATGAGCCACAATATTGCACTGGGTCACATGTAAGATAAGATAAGATAAGATAATCCTTTATTAGTCCCGCAGCGGGGAAATTTGCAGGCTTACAACAGCGTAGAGTAAAGTGCACACAAGAGACATAGTAGAAGAAGACAAGATAAAAAAAAAAAAAAAAAAAAAAAAAATCATGTTCATACAATCATGTTCCTTGATTGTAATAAACATGAGCACTGTAGTTTATTTTCAATCTATCTCACATACGTCATGGGACTGTAAATACCAAAAACTGTATTTAAGAAGAGGACCTAGTCACTGTTAAGCCACCCATTGGTTTGTGTACATTGGTTTGCAGCCTCAAGATTGGCATTTTTGCGGTCACCATCTTGGATTTTGGCCGTCGCCATCTTGGTTGTTTGCAATCAGAGAGAGTGGCGCTAATTACAACCAAACGCTGAACAAGACATTTTTATGAAAAAGATGTTATAATTATCTTTCAGGAACTTAAAACACAAATTTTGAAGATGAAAACTTCCCAGACTAGCCAGTCACAATGTAGCCACGCCCTAAAGCATACCCTGCTTTATGGTCTATTTGACTCTAAATGGAGCATCATTTCCTAAATGAACATCATGCTGTATTGAAGAAGACTTGAAACTAGAGATTGAGACCATAAACTCATGTTTACAATGTTTACTGAGGGAATAAATCAAGAGAGAAGTAGAGTCATTTTCTCATAGACTTCTATACAACCAGACTTCTTTTTGGAACCAGAGGAGTCGGTAGAGAGAATGCAAGTTTTAAGACAGTTCCACATTGGCTTCTCTAAGCAAAACAGGAGGTTGCCGCCTGGATCCGATACAATTTCCGTTACCAAATCCGTAATGATACAATAACGATCCGATAACAATCCGAAGTAGAGTCATTTTCTCATATACTTCTATGCAAAGACACTTCTTTTTGGAACCTGATGTTGCCACCTGGTAGCTAGGTAGGTACTCACTACCACACCAAATGTGTATTAATCCGCAACTGAAAATAGTCCCCAAGTACACCTCTATTTACTCCTGTTTGATTGATGCTTACTTTAAAAAAAAAAAAAAAACTATGCACAGGAACCATGCACACACAGAGTAGGGACGTCAGAAAGAGATGGACAAGCACAGTGTTGTTTTTTGGTTGACAATAACAATAACACAGAATAATCCAGCTTTGTCCTTTAAACAAAGACCAGAAGGACTAAGAAGCATCAATGCTCTGTGGTTATATTGGATAGTAATTATTCAATTCAATTCAATTCAGTTTATTTTGTACAGCCCAGAATCACAAATTACAAATTTGCTTCAGAGGGCTTTACAATCTGTACACATGCGACATCCTCTGTCCTTCCCTCACATCGGCACAGGAAAAACTCCCCTAAAAAACCCCTTTAACAGGGAGAAAAAAGGAAGAAACCTATGGGAGAACGACAGAGGAGGGATCCTTCTCCCAGGATGGACAGAATGCAATAGATGTCATGTGTACAGAATGAACAGCATAACAGAGATACAACACATCCAATGTATATGACATAAATGATTCATATAATAAGACTACTTATAATAACAGCAGCAATTATTATAGTAGAATTATAATTATGAAAATAGGGATAGTAATGTGATTAATAATTATAATCTAAGTAGCAGTGGGTGTCAGTCGGCTCACAGCAGAAGGCACGACTACGGTCCAGGTACCACAACGATTCATGGAAACCTGCAGAACGAGAAAGCAAAAGGGCTTCAGGGTGGAAGTAAAGCTAAAATGCTTAATGGTACAGGTAATAGTAATAGTAATGTGACTAGTAATAATAATGGTGGTAGCAGTCGGTGTCAGCAGGGCCGTAGCAGGATGCACAACCATGGTCCAGGTACAGCCACGATTTATAGAAGCCTGCGAAGCGAGAAAGCACAAAGACTCCAGGGTACAAGCAAGTCAATAAGCGTAGTAGTACAGGCAATAATAATAGTAATGTGACTAATAATGATAGTGGTAGTAGTAGTGGGTGTCAGCAGGGCCTCAGCAGGTGGCACGATGACAGTCCAAATATAACCCCGATTCCTGGGAACCTGCGAGGTGAGAAAGCACAAGAACTCCGGGGAAGAAGCAAAATCAAAAATAAATAGGAGATTAATACATAAAGATGGAGGGAGAGAAGAGGAGAGAGGAGCTCAGCGTATCCTAGGTAGTCCCCCGGCTGTCTAGGCATATAGCAGCATATCTAGGGGCTGGGCCAAGGCGAACCTGAGCCAGCCCTAACTATAGACCTGAACCAGCCCTAACTATAAGCGCTATCAAAAAGGAAGGTCTTAAGCCTGCTCTTAAAAGTGGTGAGTGTGTCTGCCCCCCGGACTGAAACTGGAACCTGGTTCCACAGAAGAGGAGCCTGATAACTGAAGGCTCTGGCTCCCAAGGCTCTGGCTCCCATGCATCCCTGCATCGCTTTGAGACAGGATTTGCCTGATTTTCGCAATGTTACGTAAATGAAAAAAGGCTGTCCTTGAGATCTGTTTTATATAAGAGTTAAAAGACAGATCCTGGTCAAAGATAACTCCAAGGTTCTTAACGGTAGTGCTGGATGCTAGAGCAATGCCATCTAGAGAAACTATATCGTTAGATAATTGATTTCGAAGGTGATCTGGGCCTAGGAGAATAACTTCTGTTTTTTCCGAGTTTAACATTAAAAAGTTACAGGTCATCCATGTTTTTATGTCCGTAAGACATGCTTGAAGTTTAGAGAACTGGTTAGTTTCGTCTGGCTTAATTGATAGATATAACTGGGTATCATCTGCATAACAATGAAAGTTTACTGAGTGTTTTCTGATAATATTCCCCAGGGGAAGCATATATAAGGTAAATAAAATAGGTCCAAGAACAGACCCCTGTGGAACTCCGTGACTGACCCTGGTTTTCATCGAGCTTTCATTGTTTACATATACAAACTGAGATCGGTCTGATAAATACGACTTAAACCAGCTAAGTGCGGTTCCTTTAATGCCTATTAGATGCTCCAATCTCTGTAATAGGATTTGGTGATCAATGGTATTAAATGCAGCACTAAGGTCTAGCAATACAAGTACAGAGACAAGTCCTTTGTCTGAAGCTATTAGAAGGTCATTGGTCATTTTCACCAGTGCCGTCTCTGTGCTATGATTCACTCTAAATCCTGACTGAAAATCCTCAAATAAACTATCGTTATGCATAAAGTCACAGAGCTGATTTGCTACTGCTTTCTCAAGGATCTTAGAGAGGAACGGAAGGTTAGATATAGGTCTATAGTTAGCCAACACCTCTGGATCAAGAGTAGGTTTCTTAAGAAGAGGTTTAATTACAGCTAGTTTGAAGGCCTGTGGTACATGGCCCGTTAGTAAAGACAGATTGATAATTTCTAATAAAGAATTGCTAATTAAAGGTAAAACTTCCTTAAGCAGCCTAGTCGGAATCGGGTCTAAGAGACAGGTGGAAGGTTTAGACTTAGAAATAGTTAAAGTCAATTGTTGAAGGTCGATGGGAGAAAAGCCATCTAAATATATTTCAGGTTCTACAGCTGTGGATCGATCGGTACTGGTTGAGGGCAGTAGATTATACATTTTTTCTCTAATAGTTAGAATCTTATCATTAAAGAAGTTCATGAAGTCACTACTACTGAGGTTTATAGGAATACACGGCTCCACAGAGCTGTGACTCTCTGTCAGCCTGGCTACAGTGCTGAAGAGAACCCTGGGGTTGTTCTTATTTTTCTCTATTAATGCTGAATAATAGGCTGCTCTAGCATTACGGAGTTATAAAGGGATGATAGATGGAACTCACAGACACAGATGCTAGGTGTTTTGCTTGTGTGTATGTTTGATAGAGAGGCACATAGAGAGACCGAGATGGAGGGTAAAGTAGTCATTTACTCACTGGCCACCCTTGCCAGCAGTCGCAGCACGCACAGCCTGCTGACACGGATAAGTTGACGTGGTAATTGAAGGAATATGACCCTCAGTCATGCCGAAAGGTGTGAGTGTGCGATTGTGCATGCACATACTTGTGGAAAGAAAAGGAAGCAAGCAGCACAACAGATGAGGCAGCAAACAGTGAGATCGGATGATGCTGCAAAAAAACAGTGAGACAATGATGTGGATTGAAATGGAATGAGAAGGTTGGAGAGGGGAGAACGAGGAGGGAAGGAATTCTAAACAAGCCGAGAGGGAGGCAGAGAATGGGAGATGAGGAGGACGGGGGAGCCGAACAAAGCCGTCCTCGTATGAATTACATCTAATCCTCCCACTCACACGCCTGTATTCAAATATACCACATTATCAACATTCAGCTCCCTCTGCACCTCGCTCTCCACAATACAGAAACCCCAAGAACCATCCAGGCTGCAATATGAGTTGCAATAACTCATTCCGGCTACGTTTCAACTCGCAGGGCTGATAGTGTCTCTTCTCAACGCTCTCTACTTCCCACAACTGTTCTCAGTCATGGTGCCTCCTCCCTGTCCAGGCCTGGCTGCGTGTTTAGCATTGTCATTCGTCTGTAGTGGGAGATTCGTTAAATATTAACTGGAGACATTAGGGAGCACAAGAGCTACCTTCATGCACTCTGCTTAGCATGAGAAGAGACGCTGGTTTGGTAAATGGGTCGCGGTTACCAACAAGGCTGGAGACTCTCAGTCACTGAATGTGGTCTGGATGCTGATTGATACTGTAGAGACATTCAGAGCTTGTTTGTTTCTTTTTTGTGGTGCTGTGTGCGGCATTCTGACATCACAAACTCAGTGCCACATCATTTTTCATGCCTCCCAACATTCTGTTTTCGTCCCTCTATCCCTTTTTCATGAACAATATATCTCACGAACGCCTTGAGTAAAATATATATATTTTTAAATGTGTACAAACATCCACCTGCACTCCAGGTTGAGCTGATTAGAATTGGAAGGTCAAGGGTCACTGTAATCTCACAAAACACATTTTTGGACATAACTCAAGAACTCATATGCTAGTTATGACAATTTCACACAAATGACAATAGGATAAATTCTTTAACTGATGAAAGTTTAGATGGACAAGGATTGGAACCGCAACATGACCATGGGTAGGTTATTCTGGTGTGCGGCCTGGGGCGGCTGTGGCGTAGTGGAGAGCAAGGTAGTTCTACAATCAGAGGGTCGGTGGTTCAATACCCGACTTCGGCAGTCGATGTGTCCTTGGGCAAGACACTTAACCCCAAGTTGCTCCTGAAGGCTTGCCATTGGTGTGGACTGGATGATGAATGTTAGTTAGAGTCTGATGGTGGCACCTTGCATGGTAGCCTGTCATCAGTGTGTGAATGGGTGAATGATATGTAATACACTACTGATTGTAAGTCGCTTTGGATAAAAGTGTCTGCTAAATGACTGTAATGTAATGTAATGTGTGCATATACGGCTTTGTACAAATAATCAATATACAAAACTGACTATAATACCAGGCTGTATTGAAGATGTCAAGGAAAAATTCTCAAGACCGATGCACCAGAACCACATTGGTTTTTTACTGCCCGCATTCGTTCTTTGTCAAAATATGGCACTTACATAACCAAAAATGTAACTCAACCAACGAAAGTTAAGGTGTAGATTTGGGTTTGTTATGCTAATAGCAGCTGATGTAGCCACTATAGAGGTCTGGTATACTAACCTCTTTCTAAACCCAAACTCCAGCTTTTTATTTTTCTCAAGTCTTGAGTGACATTACTTGAGTCAATGCGTTAGATTTCACACAGCTCCCTCTGGAGCCTGCAGGAGACTTTCCACAACTTTCCAATTTTTTTCCCAATGTAAGTCTATGGGAAAAAGTATTTCTGGGCCTCATGCCATCAAGTAACGGAACCACAAATTGTAAGGTATGAGGTAACCCATGATGATGTAATCAGGGTTATTTTCCCAGACATTGGAAAGGCCCCTCTAAAGCCACAACATGAAAATTAAAGGATAGATATTTACTTCTGGTATGGGGTTAGTTTTAACAAATATATTCGTTACCTTCAGGGACATTACATTACATTACATTACAGTCATTTAGCAGACGCTTTTATCCAAAGCGACTTACAGGAAGTGTATTCAACATAGGTATTCAAGAGAACTACTAGTCACCAGAAGTCATAAGTGCATCTCCTTTCTTAAACAAGCATCTTAAAGCATAAACCAGAGCAAAAGTATAGTGCAGAGGCAAATTACTACGAAAAACAATAATTGCAACAGACTAATACGAATATAATAAGTGCTACAAACTACTACGAATAGGATAAGTGCAGTAAACGAATACGAATTCAATAAGTGCAGCGAACTGATATGAATACAGTAAGTGCAACATAACACCCGGTAGGTGAGGGGAGGTACTGATATCTTCATTGCGTCAGGAAGCGACAGGTCTTTAATGGAAACGCCGTCTTCATTTTTAGAAACATTAGTGCTAATCAAAGCATTTGTGTGAGATTAGAGGCTACCTGCCATCCCGACCATGATCTCATTTGTTACAGTGATTATATTAAGGCATCTCAGTTAATTTGACAATGATGTATAACGATGCTTTAAAATTGAAATTAAATACCCATTACTCATTTAAGCAAACACACACACACAGTGTATAAGCATTCAGTATTATCTAATAAGTCAAATATGTCATACAGACAGGCTTTGTTACTGTTGTTACTTTCCTCAAGGCGCTTTTAAGTATTTACTTAACCTTTTTACTTTTTATAGGTATACAGACTAAACTCTGAAGTCTTATGACAGTAAACAGAAGAGAAGTCCTCAGACTGAAGTACTGCTCCATTAAGATAACATTTGAAAGTGGAGAGTAGCAATGAATATGAAATTGTTGGTTGCACGTTGCTTATGACTACAATAAAATAAAGCTCATTTAGCTATAAAAGCTCACACAGCCTATTTATGACTCCATAAAGTCTGTCTCCAGATCCCTGGTGACCGAGAAACTCCGGACTATTTTTCAGTCTCTGGTTGTGGGTTTGTGGTGTTTATTACAAAATAAAAGGTTTCACAAAAACATTTACACATTTTCATAATGACTTTCTAAACCCCATCACCTGTTCTACTGTACGTCAACTTCTGTGAAGAAAGTTCTTTACGAAATAAAATAATAAATTCAACATTACGACTCACATCCCCCTTATTTTATAGGAGTTTCTCCTAATTTTACCAGTTATTAGCTTCTTTAAGCCTTAGGGTGTTTTTGTGAATACAGCCTCAGGGCGGAAAATCCTAAAACTATTCATTACAATATGTGCACCTGTGCTTTTTCAACTGTGACATGCCAACATGTCTTCTGTGAAAGAAGCCAATTGCCCCAATGATGGAAACATCCCATCCTCTTTAATGAGACTAATCATATTCACCTTAATTGCCTAAATGAATGTCAGGTGTTGGGTTTTGGCATTGAAACTAAGAACTAAAATAAAGAGACCAAAACTCCACAGTATAATTCTGCATCCCAGACAACCCAGATGTTGAATTTCCCAGTTAAAATTTCCAACATCCGACATCTGAGTGCTCCAGAGGCACAACGCCAAACATTACCAAAAACCATGGCTGACAGTGACAAAGTGATGTTTCTTTGGCAAGTACAGTTGGCTTTAGTTGATGGTTTACCATTTTACGATGTGCGCTTCCATTGTTGTGTGAACTTCTTGAGTTCAGAAGTGCTTTGCATAAGTGCTTTTTTTTAGAGGTAGTTAACTGCTTCACAGATTCCACCCTTACCACACAGTAACAAGAACATTTTGTTAATTGGCATAAATTTGGGAAATGTATTACTTTTTTAGATCTCAAAACTTCAAACATAGCAATGTGTGGTCGCCCACTGGATCAGCGCAAAAGGTTCTTATTATTATGGAACTGACTTTACTCTACAGCACATTATAATGAACCTTTTTTCCCTCACACAAGGTAACATCCGGAACACGGAGAAGCTGAGCTACGACCGCCAGCAGCAGTACGAGATCCAGGTGACGGCCTGGGACTGCGGCCAGAAGAGAGCCCTGCACAGCGTCCCGGTCCGCATCGACGTCAAGCCCGTCTGCAAGCCTGGCTGGCAAGGTGGGTTCGTCGTCACACAAATATATATGTTTGTGTGTGTGTGCAGTGATTTCAGGCAGTTCTGACTGAGCGGTGTTCAAACATCCAGAAACGTAGATGCATTTATTTGCGTGCGACTACTTAAAGTTTGTCCAATGTGTGTGCCGGGCCGTATCGTACAGCCTGTGAACTAAGAGCTGTGTGTGTGTGTGTGTGTGTGTGTGTGTGTGTGTGTGAGTTCTCTGTTTTGCTCACAGAAAACACAGATGTGATTATTTGCACGTCATTACCTCAGCGTGTGTGCTTACCTCTGAATGTGTGGTACTTGCTGTACTGTGTATACCTCATTTTTCTCCATTTGTGCCGATCATACTGTTTTCTCCTCTCTCTCTCTACCTACCAACTCTCTCTTACTCCTTTCCTTTCCTGACCCTCTCTCTCTCTCTCTCTCTCTCTCTCTCTCCTTCCCCCTCCCTGAGGAATTGGCCTGTCATGTTTAGCAGGTGTGATCAACAGCACTTTACTAAGAGCAGCGTGACACAGCCAACACGGCTCTTAGCACATCAGAAAGCAGTCGTGGCAGCCTTAACAAGGCCCAGAGTAACGCAAAGACGAGTGCTGGAGGTGAGCGCTACGACAACGGCACGAACGGCGCCCGGTGTAACCGCAGACGCAATTTACACTTGTCACAGAGGGCAGCGGCTCATGTGATGAAAGACGGAACAAACGCAGGGGTGCGGCTCCACATGTTACCGCGTGCAATCTGTGTTGTTCTGTCATTAACAAGGTGATTCATGTGCTGGATTTCTTTGGCGTCCGGCCATTTATCGCCCCACAGGACGTGATGTTAGCGGGGCCGGGCGGTGATGAACAGCGGTAAATGAGGAGCCTGGCAGCAGCTCAGTGGCGGCCACTGAACCCTGCAAAAAAACTAAGTTTCTTGGCTCAAATGCAATTCTTTCAATTTGTGTTTTTCCTCAAAACTAGCTGCAACACATTTGGTTTGAGATGAATTTACATGTTTCTGATCTGAGGCAGAAATGTTCAAGCGCAAGGTCGAGGTGGAAAAAGCCAAATCAATCCATTTTGCATCGAGACAATAAATGATTCAAGGAACGTCTTGAAACTCCTAACATTAGTACTCGACCGTACTAATGTAAATCATTTCTTAAGAAGGGCACTTTTTGCAGTGCAGTACCAGCTCTCCCAGACTAGAGACCAATTTTGAAGATTCAGATGAATTAAGGTCACCAAATCAAACAACTAAAATAGAAACAAAGAAAGAAAAAGGAGTAAAAGTTTTACCCTTTGTTCTCAATTTCAAAATGAGTACATGTAAGTAGTACAAAGTCACTGTGGCAGCACTTGGCAGCATACTGTGCAGTGGGTTTTTATCAGCGCAATGCCAAGGGGCAAAGTTACAAACAATGATGATGATGGCAAGTGGAATCACAGACGTCTCGGTGTACAATAAAAGCATGCAGAATCTACAGACACACACAAGAGAGTCGGCTACACACAGCAATTCCCACGTAGTCACGGCTACGTATGTCTGTACGTTTAAATCCTACATTTGCTCACATAAAAAAGAAACGCTCAAACTTTTGAGATGCATTGATCTTCATCTTCACGCTGTCACTGCGGGGGGAGATGTGCCAGCTCAGTGTCTGCGCACAACACACATGCATTCACACACACACACACACACACACATTTGCGAACACACAGAACATCCCGGGCTGTCGTGGGTGTACAGAGCGAGATGAACTCCCTCTCTCGGCTCTCAGAGATAATCCTGTCTTTGAAGCCTGTTTGCAATGTTTTTTATTTTTTCAAATTAGGATTCTCAGCACACGATTATGGCGGGAAAAAAAAAGATACACACACAAACACACACAAACAGAGATACGCTGTCCCTTGATGAAAGGGCAGTCGTCCCTAAGAGCGTTGTTTGGCAGCGGGGATGAAAGGATGGATGAAGGGGGAAGTAAATGCCATGGCCACAGATCAGGGGATATTTAATAGGGCTAGTGGATGTTGTATTAAAGGCAGGCTACTGTGGGAATGTCAGAGACACACACACAGACAAGTGCACGCACACAAAAAGATGTGCTTTCTTCTGTTAAAAAACAGTAATCTGTCAGTTCACATTAGCCACGGTCCCTGGCTCTGGACAGCGGCGGGGCTCAGCTGTGGGTCCCTCTAATCAAATGTCCTCCACTTGGCTTGTGGAAACTCTCACACACACTCACTCACAAAGGTGTGTGTGTGTGATCAAAATATCAGCTTTATTCTTTCCAATTTCCATTTTTACCTTTTATAAAACAACATGAAACACTGAACGAAACAATTCTGCTAAATAATGAGTGCTTTGTTTTTACTTTTCCATACCTCTACTTTTTCTTAAAGTTACTGTGAGGAACTTTTAAGAATTGAATATGAAACAATTTAATACCGATGCCTTTATGTAAGTAATGTAACGAGATTAGCGGGAAGATTTCAATGTAGTTATTCTTAATTCGGTGCCACTGGGTTGGATTCTGGTTGAATAATTGGAAACAGGACCGCCTGGTGCAAACTGACAGACCCTGTTCCAGTAAAATAATAGGTTTTCGAAAGGGAGTCTGGTGCTCGGAAACACTACCAAGACTGCCAGACTCAACACAAAATCTAATTTCCTCCTAGTAGCTTTAAAGCAGCTTCAAATCATATTTTTATATCAATATATCAAATGACATACATTGAATTACTGCAACTCCCCTTGCTTTTATTGCGCTTTATAGAAACTTTCAGCTTAGTGTAGGCGTCCGGCTGTAAATTCACTTATTTGGCTCACTCTCATTGGTTACAGCCGCAGTAAGCAGCTGTTTTCAGCAACAAAAAGAAAACTCTAAAACCCCACTCTACATTACCTTTTCTGCACCAGACAGGAGACCGACAAAGCAACTAGCTGGTGAAGGTTGTGAAGCACAAAGCAGCTAAAAAGACAAAGTTGT
Source organism: Anoplopoma fimbria (assembly GCF_027596085.1). Classification (NCBI taxonomy): domain Eukaryota; kingdom Metazoa; phylum Chordata; class Actinopteri; order Perciformes; family Anoplopomatidae; genus Anoplopoma; species Anoplopoma fimbria. The sequence continues at coordinate 4,580,353 of NC_072449.1, read as the reverse complement.
AATAGACTGAAAACAGAGCTCCAACAGAGTGTAGAATGTAGTTACATTCATCAAGTAGACAGAAACACAACTCCAAATGAATGATAATGTTGCTCTGTAGCTGCTGGATGTGTAAAAAAGCAACTGTTTGCTAGTGAGTTTACATCTAAATGTATCTATAGCATAGAGTAGACATATATGCACCGTTTTATTTTGGTCACAAGAAAAGCTAAAGATTGGGAGTAATAACTATAAAAGTTTAGTTCCTATACTTTTCTTCTTTACAATCCAACGTGACAGGGCATTCAATCAATATTTACATAATAATAATACAAACCAAATAAAAGTATTGTTTCTTTACAATTGTTAATATAAGGGAAATAATTCAAATCTCATTAAACCTGAATGTACTCTCATCACCACTAAAGTAAGAGCTGACTCTTACTTTATAAGCCATTCCTGTCACCTATGTCACCTAAAACACGTGGTGTAGTAACACACACACTCTAACCCAAACACACACACACCTACAAACACGCACACACACACACACACACACACACACACACACACACACACACACACACACACACACACACACACACACACACACACAAACATGGACAATTATCCCTCGGCATGTAAATTTCTTCAGTGTGCAACTCAGAAGAAGTTGGCCACTCCCTAGAGTAAAACTCTTTCTCTCTACTCAGACACACACACACACACACACACACACACACACACACACACACACACACACACACACACACACACACACACACACACACACACACACACAGCTCTTTGCTGACGAACACAATTAAGTACGTCTTGAGTGACAGATTGCCGCACTGATGAAAAAATGAATCTGCATATTCATATTCGTACTTTGTGTGTTGAGTATGGCTCTGCTTGTGTGTGCGTGTGTGTGTGTGTGTGTGTGTGTGTGTGTGTGGGTGAACATGTGACTTTGCATTCTGTTTTACCTTAAAACATCCCCATATTAAAAGTGAACCCATGGATATTGTCAGTCAAGGCAATTAGTCTGAACCTCAGTCTGCAGTTCAGGTGTCTAAACTATGAGGGAATAATTAGAGCAATACACCATATACATAGGTGTTTATGTTTTAGATGTTTGCTGTCACTTTTCTTTGTGATGAGACATCATTATTGTTTCTTTTTTGGGAAGACGTGGCGTTGAGTATTTACCTTTGACAACAGAAGCGTTCTAAGGCATCCAAACAATGCTGCTGGGATGCTTCAATGAATATAGAACAACACATAGGCTTTAGAAAATGATACTTGTGAAGCTGGTGTAGAGAAAAACATCCCATAGCGTACCTGTTCGATGTCTCGATTGCTCTACAAAATGTAAATGAGGAGAAATTGAATTGACAGACACTTGATTGAAGATCCAGGAGGAACTTTAGTAGAGTAAGGAGAGCAGAATGTAGACGCTGTGTCTGGTTATTAAAAGTTATAGGAAATGGGGTTTTGAAGCAAGAGTTGGACCAATACATCAGTCTCAAATATGAATATTTGCTCTGCCTGTGGTGTAGCTGTAGCCTAACTATAAGGGCCCCAAACAGCCAGAGATTTATTATGATGTTTGAATATGAAAAGTTTAGTTATATTATTCTAACTCATTACCCCCAAACATAACCTACAATAAGGCCCCAAAGCATTTAAAAATGATGCAACTTAACTGTATACTACGAACTGTGTTGAGTACTTCTACTTCTACTAAAATGATAGTACTAAATGAGTTGACAGAGACATTTTACAGGTTTACATTGCAGATTCAGAATTAGTTATTTTTCCTTTAACTATCCAGCATTATGAATTGAAAGCACCGCCTTAAACAGACATTTAGTGAATTTTGGTTTGCTACATTATGCTGCTTATGATTTTTGAATGTAGTCTCTAGACAGATGTTACAAAGTCACATCTGTCATACATACTGGTTGAGTATGTAGTATGCAGTAGGCCTACATTAGTATGCGATTTCAAAGCCAAAGGACACGCAGCCACAGGCGTGCAGGCACGGCTTAGTAGAGTTAGTTTGCCAGTGGCAACGTTATGAGTGTTATAAATTCCACCTCCCGCACTACTGCTCTGTTAGCTAGCTAGTTCGTCCACAACACGACAAAGCGGTTTTCGAGATATGCAAAGAACACACGGAAAGACTGAGGTTCCTTGTTATATATTTATAGTCTCTATTTTCCCAGGTAGACCAGAAAATAAATGTTTTTTTAGACAGAAGGTAAACCAGGCCAACAATCATTAAAACCGTAAAGTGACATCCTTAATCATGACATTGTAATTCTAATTATGAATTATATTTCACAGTCAGATACAGGATGATTTTGTAAGTTGGTTTCCCCTGAAAATGCTGAAAGCACAGCATGGAGCCTCAGTCTTAATCAAGGAGAGTGTGTCACAACTTTGAAGTGAGGATTAAGGCGGCGAGACGTGGAGGGAGAGATGGATGTTGTGATTTCCTCTCACCCACGGGCAATTTAACTTAACAGCCATTTGGTCTCATTGGTTTAATCCAAATGTCCCGTGCAAAGAACAGGCTGTCACAGCTGTAAAGAATGACCAATCAGCACAGGTGGAGGCATTTGTGTTAATTAACACACACGTCTAAGGGAGAAACTAAACCGAGAGGACTTTTAGAGGTCAGAGTAAAAACAAACACAAACTTAACTGTCTTATCTGACATAATGCTGATATATGTTTGTATAAAAGCTTATTTGTGGATGCAAAATGCATAATACAAAGAGTAATAATTGACCTTGTTTGCAGTTGGAGGTGTCCTGTTTTGCACGTCTCTTTTATACGCAAATCCAAGGATTTACCGAAGTAAACAAGTCGCCATTACTGTGGCAGCGTCTCCCTAGAATACATACACGTCTGAATGCAAGCTGTCCCAAGAGGTGTACAATTTTTTACGTATACGTTTACTTTCTATTTTATGTTACTTTTGATGTCTTGGTAAGAGCCTTAGCAGTTCTCAGGTGTCTTAAACTTCCACTTGCTAGCTTAGATAGCTAACATTAGTGGGTTAAGACCCTAGGGGCTATGATGGTCCCACAGAATAAATTAACTCAATCTCTTAACTGTAGCATTATTGTGAAATAGAATGTTAGTTGCTCTTACTAGGGCAACCTCATAAGCACAAAGTAAACATCATTTGGTCGGCACTGACAACACGTAGCTTACAATGGCGCCCGGTGTATAACTGGCGACTCTCAAAGGCCAAAATGCACCAAAAGCACCTTGTTTGACGTCGGTCAATTCATGATCCTCCACCTCAGAACTAGTAGTTTTTTAAGGCAAAGGTTTCCATTAAGGCAATATTTTTGCATAATACAGATACCCTTTAATCTTTTAACATGATCTACATAATGAAGGTCCTGGTTCAAATCTATGAAAGTGGAAAATATTAAATTATGGATCTGATAGAGATGAAAGTTTAACTAGATAATGTGAAAGGGTATCTACATAATCCAGGCACTCTATTGGAGTTGTTTGGGAGACAAAAGTAAGTCCTCACGAACAGTCTTTGGCTGAGTAAAGACACTGTACTCCAGAGAACATACGATGTTATTTTTTTTAATTAATCCAAATGAATGCGCTCAATTTGAAGCTCTCAGGTACTAAGCTTTGAATTAACTGTCACCGCATTGCTGACTTGTGTGGCTTTTTGTTTGTGGCCTTGAGCAAGTGCTTTTAGTGTCTGTTAAACTTGGTGCTTTTGTAAGTCGCACTGATATTAAATGTGAACATAGCTGTCTGCAGAATGAGCAGTTTGGGAGATGTTGGTAGCTTTCAGGTAATCGAGATGCACTCGTAAGCACATCGGAAGGACAGCATGGCAGTCAACCCTGGAAGTGTTTCTTATATACAAATTTCTGTATTGTTCTACTTTTTCTCTGGACACTGACTAAGCCTAAATGTATGTCAGTTTTGTCGAGTTTAAATAGTAGGTAAAGTCTTACTGGGAAAGCTAATACTTTACAATGCTGTAGTACAGAGAAAAAAGATAAGCACATTTGTATGTAACCTGTACAGTAAATGTATATGTGTAGCAAATTGACTTATATACTTTAAACCCCAAATAAAGTCATCGTTGATCTTCCATGGAAGGTAATATAAAGTGAAAAAAATAACATAACAATGAAAGAAACCTGTACAACAATTTGTATGTCATTTGGAATATACGTGTATTTCTTGATTTTGATAATTGCCATCAGATAGGTCACATGAAGAAATCATTTTTGAAGTTGTGGAGAGTTAAAAAATTCACTGAGAATCAACTGGTTCTTGTGCATATTCTAGACAATTAGACTTACTGTTTTGCACGCATTTGTCAAAACACGTGCAGTTTGCGAAGTTCAAATCAACAACTAACTAACTAATTGTTTAAAAAGACATAAATCTCATCCCAGAATCGAGCCAAAGCAAATGAGAAAAACTAGGATATGATCCACTGATATTTTGCTAAAAGGGTGTCAGACTCATAGTGACACACTGAGCATAGCTATTCTAAGCTTAGTGTGTGTGTGTGTGTGTGTGTGTGTGTGTGTGTGTGTGTGTGTGTGTGTGTGTGTGTGTGTGTGTGTGTGTGTGTGTGTGTGTGTGTGTGTGTGCCAACCAATGCTCCAGATCTGTGATAAGAGTAGGAAGAGAATGAATTAAAGAGAGGAAAGGAGGAAAACAAATTGCTCGGCACTTCCCTTTTCCATTTCCTCTAACCTCCCACTCCTTTTTCTTGCTTCCTCTCTAATCTTCCACTGAAGCTGTCTGGCTGCTGCTTTAGCACTTTTCCTCCCCTCTCTGGTATTAGCTTGTTTTCCTGAATTACTTTCCTCTGTTTCATTTTTCCTTTTTCGCGTCCGTGTCCTGCATCTTTATCTGGAAGATCACGAGAACGGCAGTATGTGTGCATCTGTGAGTGAGTGTGCAGCTCTGTCTGTCCACAGCTTATTTCGCATTCTGCTGCAGCAAACTTAATAATATTCTGTCTGGCCAGCTATGGCTGCATGCTCAAGGACCCCTCATGATTTGCAGTGACTCTAACTTTCTCAAAACACCTTTTATTGCCTATTTTATACTGCCATTGACCGCCTGCTGAGCCCCTCACTCAGTACTCGGCCCCTGGCGGGAAGGAACCCTTAGTGGTGACACAGCTGAGTGCATCTCTGACCCCACCCTATCTGCGCCCACAGTGGGGGATAACAGCTAATGGATTCGATGGTGTGTTTGGATGACGGCTCATAGAACTACCTGTACACACACTGCTGAGTACCTCTCGGTTGCTACTCTGCGGCTCACTTTTATTGTTTTGGATAGTTTGTGTTTGGCTAACCGCTAACTGCTAACAGAACTAGCAGTACGCATGCAGCTGTAGCTTGAAGCATCTCAGCTGCTAATTTGTTTTTTGCAAGACTGTATGACGTGTCTTATGCAATGAATTCAAGCTGATCACCAGCATACATCGCCACTTGTTTTTGAGTTTGAATGAAGTTCGTTTAACAATGCCTTGCAGCCCATTAGTGTCTAGACAGAAGGTTAGCAAACTGTGGGTTGTTTTCATTCAATTTGCACAATACAGCAGTGGTTGTTGCAGACAAACCTTGTAGAGAACTGCACTCTGCTGAATGCACTGTTCTAGTTCTCTGTTCTCTTTCTTTATCCATTCATTGGCTTCATAATTCTTTGCTTTTCCCCTTTGCTCCTCTTCTCCTCTCATCTCTCCACCTGGTTTATCAGTTCACCCTCACGTTAGTGTGTCTTTCATGCTCTGCACTCGTCTTTCTTCCCTGATCCACTGATAGTTGGATGCAGGAATCTACTAGTCTCCTGTGTAAATCAAATGCACTGGATTCTCCTCTTACTCCACTTTTCACTGTTATTACACCATAACACACACAAACACACACCTACTTACACACACACACACACACACACACACACACACACACACACATTGTCACAGGGATCAACCCGTGAACCTTCCCTACAATCCTCTCTAACCTCAGGCATGGATGGATGAATGGTGGAAGGGGTATAAAGATAGCTGGTTGAAAAGGTGTGTGTTTGTGTGTGTAGGAGATTGTGTGTTTGTGTGTGTTTGCAGGGTGAAGAGCAGCAGAGGGAGGGAGAAAGATAGATACCTTAACACACACACACCTGCTGACAAATTGTAGATGCACCTTGGTAACACACACAGTTGTATGCACAAAACACATGCATACACAAACAGGAAGTGGACATAGCGCAGGCACTAGTGCATGACGCACACTTACACACCCGCACACACCTATGTAGGAGCGATGACACTTCCTGTGTCATGTGTTGTCTATCAGCCTGTTGAGATTGGAGTTTCCTTTATAGTGCCACCGCAGTGTCAAGGCGACATTGAGTGATCATGATTACAAAGACAAAGGGAGTAAAGGAGGGAGATGTGAGAGGGATAGAATAGCAGGGAGTGAAAAAAGGCAGAGGAGTTAAAGGAAAAGATAAAACGTACGCATTAACGTCTGGGGTAAAGGTTTACGCCCAAAGGGAGAGACTTTTAAGTGTCAGAGTTTCATCATGCAGTCATGTAGACAAACAACGGACGGCTGTGATGTCAGTTAAGCAGTCGATCTACAGTTATGTTCAGGCCCTCACCCGTGGCTATGAGCCTTGGATAGTTACTAAAGAGCAACGTACTGGAAAACGTCCTGGTGGGGTAGAGCAGACCCTGGGGCAGTCATGCTGCAGGGATTACAGCGCAGATACCAACGAGCCTCGGATTCCCTCGGGACCCCCATGAGGAGATAGAGGACATGGGATGTCTCCAGTAGTACGCTTAGTCTGCCGCCATCATGAGCAAAATGGAGCTGGAGAGAAAGAGATATACTGCAGAGTCTCAGAAAGCACTTTTTAGCTTTTTGCTTTTTTTTTTTATCGTTTTCAATGTCTCCACTCTAAACACCCAGGATTAAATTGTCATTTTCACTCGATCCTCAAAGGGGGCAAAAGAATTAGAATTACACTAGACGTGAAATTGGGGTCTTTTAGGAGGCTTTCCACAGAATCCAAGCACAAAAGTGCAATTTCATTAGAGATTATCCCATTAGAGACTTTTATAAAACTATTGTAATAGAAGTATGTTCCAGTCACCTCAGGTGCTGCGCAGAACAGACTGTGATGACAGATGGTATTTATTTAATTTATGATGTTTTCAACCTTGTTTGAAAGAGGCACTCTTTTAAGAACAGTTACCGTAATGGCTTTGAATGTAAGAAGACCCAACGACCAACATTGATAGATGTTAAAAAACTTGAAATAGATCAAGTTACGTAGATAAAGCCTCTTCTAAATGTGTGTTTAAATGTAGGCAATATGCATTTTTATTTAGTGCTCATCATCTTCTAACATGGCATTTTGAGTCCTGTACCCACTATCTCTATAAAGATCTCTATAAATCTTCATAGTAAAACATTTTTTTGCAGTAAGTATACAAGAAATTAACACACTGTTTTATACTACAAGGAAATTATACAAGATATCTGTGCCATTGGGCGTCAATCAAACTACTTTACTTCTTATGAATGCCACTGTCAAATACACTTAGAGAGAGAAAGCAAAATGTCTCTCAATAATAACTGCTTTTGATTTTCCAAGATGTTTATGGAGCTGTTTCACCACAACCTGCAATTCCATTTTCCAGCCTTGAGTAGAAGCTTTTTACAGGTTATAATTTTTCATCAATCTATTTCCTCCACGCCAGCAAAACACTTGAAACTCTTAAACCTGCAATAACTGCAAGTTTTGGTCAGCAGATGCAAGCTGTAAAAACCTCAACGACTAAATATCAAATCATATCAAAGTTAATATGAAAAACTTAATAGCAAATACCGCAGAGCAACATTGGCATTCATTTGGAGTCATGCTTCCGTTCACAAGAGACAGCATTCGCTCCTAGAAGTTTTGAGAATCCCTCCTCAATCTAAATGCCTAAAATTCAGAAAGGTTGAAGATTTCACTCCCATTCATTTTGTCATTCAACTTTTTGACGTTTTTTCAAATTTCTTTGTTGCCAGCCACCACCTTTAAAAGCCCTAAATTTTTTTCTTTCTGTTGCAAGCCTCCAAGCGCTGCAACGACACACGTAAGAGCTCTATATATGCTCAAGAAAATGAAAAAGTCTTCTTGTATGACGCACAAAGAGCATGCATGAAAGCATTAAAGGGAATGCTTTTGGGGGCATTGTGGGGTAAGAGACAGAGAAGGACAGCTGGAAAGGATGAGGAGAAATCAGAAAGATGGCACACTCACTGACGGAGGGTGACGGAGGAGGACAGAGTTGGAGAGCAAGAGGGATAAGGGAAGGAAGAGAGGAGCAGAGTGCTCTTTTAAATGGAAATTGGCTCTTCCACTGATGGCTGGGACGAGTAACGGCGACCCCCCTCCGGTTTCTCCGACGTGGTGTCAGCATTTTTACATGCACACGCACAAACACACACACAATGTTCACATAACTATCATCCTGCACCTCCACACATCTACACACACTCATTTAAAAGCATGTAAGAAGTTACTGATGACACAGACACACACACACACCCTCCAGAGACGGGACGCAGCGTGAAAGTGTGATGATGCATCATTTTCTTAAGCACCTCTATCCATCACCTCTTCACTCTCTGCTCACTTTAAGGAGGAGGTTGCAAACTTACCTCACCTGTGTGTCACATAGTGTTCACCGTTCACAAATTAAGATTTAATTTTGCATCTGCCATTTACTTATTTTTTGCCAAGTGCATAGCATAATAAATTGGTAGTCTAAGCAAAGCATGTTTGTAGGAATTTCTAGTAGGTCAGCGCTGCAACTTTTTGGACTCTACCTTCCAGAGATCAATGGCTAAGTTAAGGTACAAGTGTGAAGTATACCTTCCCTATTTCAGGAGTTGGTTGTGACTCCAACTTTGAGACTCTCTGGACTTGACTCTTACTGTATATATCAATAAACTGGAAGCTGTTACTGCGCATGAGGTGCTTTGAAAAGGCCACTGTACATTATGGTTACCTAAATCCAATTCAATGAAATGAAGCTCTCTGAATTATATCGAGGAAACACCAAAGGGTTCAGTATACTTCTGACAAACTAGAGTTTAATCCCAATATATTTAAAGGGCCAGGGTCTAGGATTTCAGGAGATCTGTTAGCATAGATATAATATAATGTTCATAACTATATTTTCATTAGTGTATAATCGATTGACAGTAAGAAATGTTGTGTTTCCATTATCTTAGAATGAGCTAACTACTACATGGAGTCCGGTCTGTTCCACTCCCATGTTTCTACAGTAGCCTAGAACAGACAAACCAAGCACTGGCTCTATAGGGAGCCTTTGCATTTTTATGTTACCTGAAGGCCACCGTAGTTCTCCAATACGCTTGTGAAACTGTTGTAATGTTGCAGAGTCACAGAGTGCAAAACTCTGAGGTGAGCGGAAGGGTATTCAGTTGTTTTCAATCTGCAACCTCACCACTAGATGGCACTAAATCCTACACACTGGTGTTTTAAAGTCAATCATGTTTATACTTCTATATACATATGATATTTGTATTGCAAAGTGCTATGCACAGAGGTAAAAATCGCTGTCATAGTGCAGGACAAGACATGATAAATCGTTTCAATGAAGAAAATAGTGCCCAAGGCGTTCAGGTTGTTGCACTTGGTTGTACACATAAAACATGAAAGAAGTAGTTGAGTTAAGAGTAAAAAAAAGAGCTTGAGGTCGAAGGTCAGGAACGGCATACTTATCACCTTCACAAACTTGACCAATCATTGCATTAAGTGGGCATGCTTGTCATAGTGATTGTTTAAAAAAAGTTACAAAAATTGCCAGATGTTAGTTGAGGATGTTCTAAATGCTGTTCGACAACCTGACTTTATTTGAAGCATACTAACGTCTTTCTGCTTTTATGCAGATTTATGGTACTATAAATAGCTGCACTGTACACGTAGTTTTGCCAACAGAACAAGTGAGCTTAATATAGTAAATGCACATGTCTGCTTGTTATGGATGTTAAGAGAGTTGCATGCCGTGGGACCTGTAAACATAAAAAAATAGACTGAAAAGCAAAGTATACACACAGTTTCAGAGTATTTATTGTCAAAACTAATCCTTTGTTTGTTTGTTTGTTTCTGCATTTGTGTTTATGCAGATTGGGACGTGCAATACACTTGTATTCATTTTATCCATGAAATAGTACTATTTTCATCACCTTTTGAAGACCCTTTTCAAGTAGGACATTTCAAGCAGTTACCATTAACAATGGATGCTTTTTATTGAGGCACTCCAGTTCTGGGACCTCCCCATCATTAATGTTATTAACGCATTTTCTGCTATGAAATGTCAAAATGCATTGAAACTGTGAAAGAGGAATATTTCAAACACAAGAGCAGTTGGTACTACATGTTTCAATTTAATCAAAATCCACTGTGAAATGTGATTAAGGCACAGTTTATCCTTGGATAGAGAAAAGACAGACTCTCATCCTTAACTTGATCATATGTTTTCAGTTGATTAAATAGTAGCCATCAAACAGCTGCCAGAAGGACGCATGGTTTCCATCAGCAATCCCATAATCATTAAAGAGCAGCACAAATAAAAACACAGTAATGGTGTGTACTGTACAGTATGGACATGAATTATAGCTTCTCAATAGGCTGATATTCTTTATCAGTGGATACATATTTTAAGTCAACACTTAGATCATTATACTTCATATGCAGGTTGCAACAAAAAAAAAAAATCTACTTCCACATAGTCGTTTTCATGTCAGCCTTTCTTCCTCTGCTTCTCTCTCTTGGGCCCGTTGTGTTAGTTCTGTTCAGTGTACTGCAGGCACGCACAGGACTCAATGGAGACCAAATAGCTTCCTGTTAAACCCATACTGCTGTTACTAATGCTGGGCTTTACTTCAGGTCTGCGTGTTACTGATACTGTGCCTGTGCATCGGGTTGTGAGTATGTTTGTAGTTCTGTCTGCTTCTGAATCACATTGTGCAACCGTGTGATTTGTGGACGTTTTGTCTATATGTTAAAATGTGTTGGCCCTGTTTGTACCATCCGGGGCGAATTTACGAGAAATTGAATGCGGCCACTGATAGCACCATGAATTGTGCACTACACACCGAGCCGCTTCCAGGTCGGGCTCGGGCCTGGCTCTGATGGGACTCTAGCTCATTTCATTTCTCTCCTTCCATTGTGCATATACGGCTAGGTCATCATTAATGAGTCAAATATTAATTACTTTCTCTTATTTTAAGGTTTTTTTTCTAAGAGATTTGAGACATATTAGAATTTTTTGAAGAGTAACTGCACACTTATGACTGTACTTCAATGAAGCACATCAATGCTGGTGTTATGGTCAAACACGCTCTTCTCCCTCAACCTCACTAAGTGCTTTTGTTGCCTAAATTTAACTTCCTGTGAAGATGGAAGTTTATTTTGAAAAGACATTATGCAAGTTACAAGCGTAGATGGACATGCTGTCCCTTACATGTCCAAAACTGACGCTAGACGGGTATGTAGAAAGTCAGAGTTTGAAGCTTATGAGCTAAGGTTTTTGGCGCATTGGGGAAATAATGTGTTTTTTTATTTTATGTGCTAACACAATGTTTCTGTAGAAAGGTTTTGGTATTAAATGAATGCATAACCATCTGTGAGTGGTTCCCATTATTGCTTAAAACCTGGCAGGGAGAAAGATGGTGATAAATGTTGTGTGTTGTATTTTTTAGTCTTCCATTAATCAAAACATTAAAGAAATGTGCGGATATAAAAGCAGCCACGAAGCAAAACATTTTTTTTGAGACCATTTTTTCAAAAGACCATTTTTTACTTTTTTCCTCGACAAATGCTTCTTCCAGTTGTTATTAAAGAAATGTGCCATTGTCAAAGATATAAAAAAGAACACGAAGCAAAACATAGATGTTTCTTCTTTTTGTCCCCGTTAACACACCTCAGCACAAATCAGTGTTTTTTTTGACAAAAGACCATTTTTCATTTATTTACTGCAGTATTTTCCTCGACAAATGCTTCTTCCAGATATTTTATCAGTGGTATGAGGCTGTTTGAACAGTTTTTTAAACTGTTGTGACTGTGAAAGTTTATCTCTATTAATTTTCTTTTTCTAACCCTAATGCCTCATAAGTCTACTTTAGTGGTTCCACACTGTTTCAACACCCCGTCTTCATTGTGTCTTACCATGAAGGGGGAGTCGTGTCTCAAAAAGAAATGTGCCTTTTGGTGTGAAAGAACATCTGCTACTGTACTTGGTCTTGTGATTTGTTTTCACGATATGCCGCACCCACGCTCCGTGTAACTCATTTGCCTTTCCTAGCAGCAGGTCCATTCCTCATTACATTTGGGGGCGGTGCATTTCACACCTTCTGTGTACATTCATCATCGGCTGCTCTCACAGTAGGGGTCACTACTGGGCCCATTACCTGGTATTTTACAGTAAAACTTTGAGTGTAATACGCATCAAGGTGGCATGACAACATGTGTATGTCTGCAGATTCAAAGAGCAAAAAAAATGCACATCTGCATACTCACTCGAGTAGCTGCAGTGTGTGAAACTATAACTCGACTCTAACTCTTTATGAACAAACTCAGCTTGCCCCCACAGGGAACTACCTATCAGGACTGCCAGGATGTACAGTTAATCTTGCCTGCTTTAGCATCTGTTTTGTATACTATTATACCATTCCAGTAGTGTTAAATATTTCAGTGATGATGCATAGCAAGCTTTCCCTACAAAACAACAAGACTAAGAGCCTACAGCCAAGATATAATGGTTTTCTGAGGCTGTAATGAAATAAATGCTAATGTTAACGTCTCACAATTAAAGTGTTGACCTTCTGATGTCAAGCAGCTATCGCCATCCTGGTTTACAATGTTATCTTGATAGCATATGTTAGTTAGTACTAAATACAAAGTACAACTGAGTCTGTATTGAATCATTAAACATTATTAAAATTGGATCTATTGGACATATCCAAAGTTGACCTGCTGATTGCACTAAATAAAAAGTCAAGGGGTTAAAAAAAGTCATTCAAATTCATTATGTTGGGAGCATAAATGTCTGGATGGAATTTCATTGCAATCCATCCAATTTCAATCTATTTCTAATCATTGAATCTAATTCAAAACTATTTAAATGTGCCGGTGACTGAAAGGTCCAGAGGTTATCAACGTTATTAGGATACATCCTCTGGGGAACATGAGAAGTATTTCAGTGGATAACTGACGTGCTAACGTTGACCTGCTAGTGGTGCTAAATGTCCTTTAGATCGATCCTCTGGGGCTCATGAATGTCTATCATTTAGAATGTTAAGGGAATCTGTCAAGGATTTGTTGAGATGTTTCAGTGTGGACCAAACTGATTGTCCGACTCGCCAGTCAATCCACATTGCTGTCCATAGACCCATGCAGCTAGTTTAGCTTAAAGCCAGTGGCAAATGGGAATGGCCCATTGGAAAGTGTCAGTAAATGATATGATAGGGCTATTCTTTCTCTCTCAAAGTGGCAATAACAAAAAACATTGTTCCCATTCGGAGTATTAATGTAATGGCCTCCAACTATGTATCCACAGATCTGAAGGAACCCAGATTAGTGAATAGATGCTCGGCATTGTAAACAAATACAAAACAGGCGTTTATACCATGTGATTAAAAACTATTAAAAGATGATGTGAGAACCGCCTAAATGTCATCTCCTTTCCTTATCTGTTTGTCCAATGCTCTCTAACCCACAAACCTTAATCACCCACTTCCGAACTCAACCCGCTTCCTCGCATCTATATGCATATTACATCCGCAACCCATTACTCCTCATTTATCCTTCCACTATCCCCTCACTCCTTCCCATGCATCCTTAACCATCCTCTGCCCTAGTCCTCCCCTCCGTCTTTGGATGTGGACTGGAGCCAGCACGGCAGTATTAAAGCCAGGTCCTCGCAGTTCATTTAACTCCCAGTTGTTGACGGAGTATGTTATCGCCACAGCATCTGCTACTTCCTCACTCCAAACTGAATCTAAAAAGGTGCAGCATCATTCGTTTGCTCAGCATGGTGTAGCAGAAAACAAAGACTGTATTTGAAGGTGGTTGCAGCCTTTTTTGCAATGACTAATCATTGCTGTACTCACTTTGAGACATCCACCATGATAATTTGACATTATTAAGGCAAATGTTGACAGCATGACACTGCATTTTAGTTTCCATTCGATACACCAGATTTTACAGGAAACATGCAATTTTGCTTAGAGTAGTAGATTGACATTTCAAAACTCTGGTAAATTAACTCACAGTTGACTTGATCTTACACGGGACACAAATAGCGGTCTCCAAGGTTATAGTCCTGTGTTTGTTTGGCTCAACCATCCTGGGCGGAATTTCTTTCTATTTATACTACGTCTAATGCTTTGACGTGGATGGGTTTAGATTGGAGTAAGTTGAAAGCATGGTGTGTCACATATAGATGCTAAAGCTTTCCTCGGTATGTACAGTATATACAGTAATTGTGTGCAAAAGAAATGTGTGAGAGAAAAAGATACAGAAACGCTTAAATCAGCAGAGCCTTCTGTGATTTTTTATTTTTTTTTGGTGCTCATTGGGGTGTTTTTGTTCTGGTTTAGCGCACACCATTGTTTGTGCCCATTGTCATCACTGCCACTGACAATCCCTCAGCAACAGTGCTGCAGCAGCACACAGCACTCGCAGTCTGGAGGAGGTAAATTAACTACGAAACAGATGCAGTGTGTGCATGTGTTGGAGCACGGGGTGGTGAGTGTGTGAGGAAGCGAACATGCCGGATTTAAACTGGCTGGTGAGCAACAAAGAGCCTCTCCCTTTCTTCTTCTTCATGCTTATCCCTCCAGCTCCACAATGCTGGAGAGACAGACAGACAGACAGATAGAAGGATGGATGGATAGGAACACATGTGTGTGCACACTGATTGGACCAGAATGGTTGAGAGTTTGGTGCCCAATTAATTTTGAGGTGGTATAGTTTTCTCTTAGTTTCGTACGATGATGATGCAATGATGCTACCGTATGACAGACGAAGGCAGCATGACTGACAGGCTTCTGACTGGGCAAATGTTTAAAATTTGTCTTGACAGCATTTGTGGATATGCCGTGTAAACAGTTTAAAACTCTGAAAATGATTGCGATCGGTTCACTGCAAACAAAACTTTTATAAACTGTAAAAGGGCAACGACCTTTTGCAGTTCTGTTTTTAGGAAGAGACTGTGCAGATAAACACAAAATCACAACACAAAGGCTGGAAAAAATGGATGGGAAAAGCAGAAACATCACTGTCTCGCAGAATAATAGCCTGCTTGGACAGCAAACACAATTTGCAGCTGACAGGACGGACAGTGACAGTATAATGACTACTGCCACTAATGCAGGCGCTGAACTGCACTCAAACAACAATGCGGCAATTTTATTAGCCGGGCACATTCTGCCAGAAGGATATTGAGTTGTGACGCCAAAAAATATCAGTGACAGTGAAGAGATTGGAAATGCAGTCTTGTTTTGATGGCGGCCTGAGTGGACAAAATGAGGCGAAAAAAACATGCAAGTGGGCTTGCGAAAATCAGATAGCATTCGAGATAATCATCTCCCGCGCGGTTGGTGTTTCCATTATAGACTGCAATTTAATCTATCCTCTCTGCAATCCCTAACACTATCACTCCATCTCCCTCTTTCCCCAGATTGGAGTAAGCGAGTGGACTACGAGCCAGGAACAGGAAGTAAGCAGCTGTTTCCTAAAATGCACCTGGAGACCTGTGGCGGGCCGCTGTCGTCGGTGAGGACCACCGTGGAGCTGCAGACCAGCCACATCGGGAAAGGCTGCGACCGCGAGACCTACTCTGAGAAATCTCTGCAGAAGCTCTGTGGTTGGTTCCGCAAAGACATTTCTGTTGTGCCATGAATGCCATAATCGTGACCAGAATGAAGCAGTTTAGATTGAGTCTGCATTTTCGGTTGTGTTGCAAGTAAATCACATGAGAGTTGGACCTGTGGCTATTAGGATGGTGGTGGAAATGTGGAATATACCGCAGATGGCCGATCAAAGATGACTTCTGACTGAGGCGGCAAACTGAAAGTTAGTGCAATGAATATGAAGTGAGCTACCGCTAAAAGCATCAGTGGATTCCGCCGTCTGAGCACCATGGTCAGACAGAACCTGCGGCGCCCTTTTTTAAACCAACATCTGAAAGCTCCCGGTCCCTGTTGCTTTTCTTATCTGCGCCTGTGTCCCTGACAAAACCCCCTGTGCTAAATGAAGGCACCAGAATAGCAAACGTAAAGCTGTGTCACTAATGATGTGACAGAGCGAGGGCATTAGCTGCCTCAGATGCAGCCGCGCTTTTCTCTCTCCTCGGTGACTGATGAGCAGCCGCGATGCCGTATCTGTGCCCAAAGCGCCAACAAAGCAGCCGAGCCTACCCGCTCCCCCCCGCTCCCCCCCACCCTCCCACACTGCACCGCCAGCAGGGGGGCTGGAGTCATCATCTTTGACTAACGGCCTTCACAAACCCCATTCCAGCTCATCTGAATGCATACCGTCCACTCCCTGCCTCCCCTGGCTCCCTGGTCCATGCATGGTTTACCACTAAAGAGTCCTTTTCAGGCACCTCATAATCGTTATCTGATAGTGAATAGAATAAATTGTAATTGCTTTTTTAAAGCGCAATCAATTTGAGATAATGTACAAAGACATCGGGCAAAGAGAAGGCTGCAGCTGGGTGCCGGAGAAGTCGATGCGTATTTATTTACTGAGGGAATCTAATTACTGGAGTCAGAATGTCGACACTGGCATGAGTACGAGTCGGGGGGGGAAAACATGTTATTAATGTGCTAATGTTGTGTTATTAGCAGCAATGAACAGTTGCATGTTGCAATTGTTTGCCGGACAAGAGAGCCATGATGAATTTTGACAATGCCCATTTTTTTCTCAGAACAGCATGGTTCCCGTATCACTTTGATTTATTACCGTCCATAAGCTGTTACAAATGATTTATAAATGTGGTTTAAACGCATGAAAGGCATTTTTCACTGTCCCTTGGAGGGGCAGAGATAGATCACTAAAGGACATGTCCAATGCATCGAGGAGCAATGTGAGCGACATGGCAAAAATAACGTTTGCCAGTGTGAAAACAAAAAAAATCGTTCAGGACATATTGAGGTTATTGTGTTAAAGGAATGATGGAGCTGCTTTTAAAAGGTAACAGGATGGCTCAATGCAATGCAGTAATGATTGCTGTGTATTGTCAGGATGAACAGGGATCATATAACAGACGTGTCAGCTGTAAACAAATCACCTGACTGGCTGAATCCCACAACACGCCATTCTTTTCACCAGTCTCCCGCTGCGTCTTTTTTCTTTGAGTTACCATAGAGCTCGGTCAGTATGTGCTCTCTGTTTCCAGAGAGGCACATTTAAGTTGTGACTGAATTTGAGAACGATGACTCACATGTCTTTCCTTTTTGAAAGTCAGGTTTCATTTGCCATGAATCAATACACATCCTCCATCCATCTCGGCCCATTGATTACATATTAAGCCCTGCCATCTGCCTCACTCATAAGTAATCATAGCCAAGGTTAGGCCAATGTACGCCACATATCTGCCGTGATTGTTATTGACACATTCTCTGTGGCACCTTTTTATGTGTTCCCACGGCGATGACCTCCAGGGGCCTCCTCGGGCAGCACGGACCTTCTGCCCGCCCCCAGCGCTGCCACCAACTGGACGGCCTCCCTGGTGACGGACAGCGGCAGGGACAGTGATTTGATCTTCAGGTTTGACGGACGTCAGGCGGCTAAAATCCCGGACTGGGTGGTGCCCCAGAATCTGACGGACCAGTTCACCATCGCAACCTGGATGAAGCATGGACCCAGTCCCGGGCTCAGAGCTGAGAAGGAGACTCTACTCTGTAACTCCGATAAGACTGGTGAGCCATGTGGTGACATTTGGTGGCATGTTAACATGGTAACTGTAGTTAATTTCTAGTTAATATACACATAAATACCATCTTGCTGCAGTACTGTAAATGCTCACAAGAACACCAGATGTGTAATAATCCGCTGCTGAAAACAGTCCAACAAGAAATACACTACTTACTCCAGTTTGAGTGACATTTATCAACAAACAACACTGCCTAGCTGTTTAAGAAGCTGTTTTTCTTTTAAGATTATATAGTTCAGAAGGAACAAATTAGCTTAAAATTTATGAGGTTAAAAATCCAGTGAAAAATGATGTGAGACAACCTTGACAAAGTCGGCCTTCATCTGAGAGGTTCTTCTGTCCCAGTTTAGTGTGTCTGTCTGCTTTACCTGACAGTGAGTTGGTGTGATGATTTATTCCCTGGTGCCTACTCCTCTTTCTCCCACAGAGATGAACCGCCATCACTACTCGCTGTATGTCCATAACTGCCGCCTGGTGTTCCTGCTGAGGAGAGACTTCACCCAGGTGGACACCTTCAGACCAGCCGAGTTCCACTGGAAACTGGAGCAGGTAAGACACCACAATGATCTGGGATACACTTCATAGACAAATATAACATCAGTGAACTCAGTTTAAACCTCAATTCACTTTTGTGGATTTGATAAGTAGGTTTTGGGCAAACTCAAAGGCAGGGATGAAGCTTCTAGCCTGGATTAAACATATATTAAACATCCACTCTTGGCTTAATCCATGCTGGTCTGTATCTGACACTAATAATAGAAGACATCCTGGAGGTCATTTACAGAGTGCGGAAAAAGGTTCTTGAAGGAGTGAGAACCACGGATCAGTCCACAGACCCTAACTAACCAGTTTCACATCACACACATCAAAAGCTTAATACAAATCCACGGCTTTGTGTGTGTGTTTGTGTGTACATAGAAGCACTTGCATGCATTTCTATTTAGTGCTTGACTGCACTAGAAATCCTCCTACAATCCTCAAAAAAAGCTGAACTTTTAATTAACCTCAATTAGTTTGGAGAACTCTCATAACGCTTAACATATTAACCGTGTCGTTTTTTAAATGAATAAAGTGACTCTTCAATGAATATTTTACTGTGGATATGAAGACTTTCCTGTTTGTAATTTATCCTAGCCGAGGCTGTCTTTTTTTTTCCTTTCTCTCTTTTGTTGGAACAAATATGTACAGAGATAAAACACATGTTTTTGCAGAAATGTTGGAATAAGTAGGGCAAGATTGAAATGTTTTAGAAAGAAACACTTCAATCATCCTTGGGTGAAAATATGCAATTGTATCATCAGTTTGGAATATTCTTATTTAATAATTATACCATAAGGGGGGGGGGCTGAAATATGCTCGATCCAGGGTCGTCTGTATGCATGTGCGTGTGGACAGCAGCTGTCTGTTGATCAAGGTCTTAAAGTCAGACGGGTCAGCTCGACTCGCAAGACCCTGCTCTCACCAAGCAAGGACATTTGATCCGGGGGCGAGCCATACAGATGAGTCTGGACATCCAGACGCAGCATCAAGGATCAACTTGATTGGACACATCACTGGTCTTGATTGGTGTTGGGGAGATAGCATGAAAGAGGCCGTCAGTCAGCCTCCGTTCAACACTGGGCGTGCATGAGGCATCGTATGGAGAAATTTAAAGAGATGGATTTCACAGACTGTCAGTCACTTCTCGGTTTTCTCATCCATTCCACATTTCATTTTTTTTATCTTTACTGGAGGTGTTAAAAGTGATTTTCACTTTTTGGGGGTTGTAGTAACAACAAGTTAACAACTTTAACATTGTGGTAATTTTACACACAGATTCCCTTCCCTTTATTTGAATTGAAAATCTAGTTTGGAAATCAGTTTGTTTCTGGCAGAATGGAGAAAGCTTTAAAAGTTATACTTATATAAAAAAAAATATAACCGTGAGCTGAATAATTTCACATATTAAATGTCAATTTTGAAAGAGACCTTATTTTTGATGTCTGCTCTTTTGAGAGTTTATTAGGAAGTGACAAAGTCTATATTTGGGGAACTTAGACTCATGACCTCAGTGTTTCTAAAATCCAGGATACAGCCCTGTTAGCATTTGAGATTTGATCAGCCGCACGAACGGCATGACAAAGAAGGTCAGTCCACCACATTGGTCCATACAGGAATATCTCAACAACTATTTGAAATTTGAAATTAAAATTTGTTACATACGTTGATTGTCTCCAGAGGATGAATCCGACTGACTTGGTGATCCATTGACTTTCCATCTGGCCCTACCAGCAGGTCAACGTTTTCACTTATCCAGTATGAAACTACTAAATGGATTGGCAAAAAAAATGATACAAACATTCATGATCCCCAGAGGATAATTCCTAATGACTTTGATGACCCTCTGACTTCTCATCTAGTGCCACCAAACATCAACTTTCTGATTTTCATTTCTCATAAACCTCACAGCTTCCAGTCACAAAGAAAATATTTGCCATAACAAAGTGTCACAGCTATTCCCCTTGTTTTTATTCAGGGTGATAAATGATTTAAAAGTGATTTTACCATCAGCCACGTTTTTCTATTCATTCAATACACGTTTCAACAATGTGCCACTTGTTCAAACAGCTCCCTCTCCATGTTATGTGCTGTCAAGCAATTAAGCTTATGCAACCTGCAGAGAGGGTTGAATGCTGTTTAGAGGCTAGAGGGAGCAATTTCCTCTTTGTTGAGCTTGTTTGTTTGTGGTAATTCTAGTGTCAAAAAGTGTAATTCACTTATGATGAAATGCATCTCATCCTCATTTGTGACAATTGATTAAATTCCACATAAATTACGTTGAGAGATTATTCTGGCTTCTGGTAGTTTTAGGGTTAAAACAAAGATTTAGAAAGTTAATTCTATAGCCTTGTCTAAATTGATCTAAATGTATTTATTTTATTACCTCCCGGTGATGAAACTTTCTACGGACTGTGCTGGCACCACATACATCTTCGAACAATAGTTGTTAAACTATAGAGTTTCCTGAGTACTTTCTGAATCGCCCCCTAATTCTTTTGTCCTCGCTCTCATCTTCCTCCCTCTTGTTAATAGTTGTCTCTGAAACCCTGGGGCATGAAAGGAAACTTTCATTAAGTTGCTATCTCCCCTCGCCTTCTCGCCACTTCCTCCTCATCTGCTAATGTCTTTTAAACAAAATGAACTTCTGAATACCTCCGGCCCAGAGAATACTTCCACAGAAGAATCTTCTCCTCTCCCTACATTGGTTTATCACAGAAGTCCAATTAATTTCTCATACAATCCAATCAGGCATTGCGAGTCGCCACATAAAGACTGGAACGAAGGGGGGGTAGTTGCAGATATTACATTTACCTGCTGCTAAAAAATAACTGTGTATATCTGGTAATAACTGGCACAGAGTAGTTTAAGGCTGCATAGCTTTATGAGGACAGACCTATTGTGTTCAGTGTGATTCAGTATTTTAAGCTTTGCTGTCTGTGCGGTGTGCACTGTTGAGAGAGATTGAGCTTGAGGTTTTTATTGACTCCATTGAAGCCCTGTGCAGTGAGCTTGTATTGAACGTGTCTTTTGTGCACGGTTTCATATTCTTTAAATGTGAGCCTTGCATTCAAGCGTCTCAAAGGACACTGTCAATCTTGAAGCTGTTTCCTGCATCAGCCAGTACTGAATGAGCCCCTGCTTGTATTATTACCTTGTAGAGAATTGGATCGAGTCTGCACAGTCCCAAAAAAAAATAGCCTTTGGCTCACACAGGTTCTCTCAGACTTCAGTCCTTCAACATTGTATTAAGGGCAAGGGAAGCGTTATCATTCCTTTGAACAGGAGAAAAATAACTAATATGAACTAATCAAACCTTTACTTTTCAAAAAGGTGTTAAATTAAGTTGTAGGTTTATAGCAAATTTATTTACGTAATCATTCTCATTTAATTTGAAGGATGAATATAGGCAGCTGTTGGGAATGATTTCTTCTTAACAATGCGTTTGACACATTCTGTGTTATTTTAAAGCAGCTCCTTAACCTTTTTCCGCTTCAATGGAAAATACGTTAATTTTCAAATTGAGTCTTTATTCTCATAATTCAGAATATGGGTCTAACTTTGTTGCCTACTCGCCACCTGTGTTATAGAAATTTGTGAAACACGTCATCAACACCATTTGTTATCAGGCCATGCATCTCAAGCCTCCTAAACTAGTTAATTGGTGACTTTCAGCCAAATGTGACTAATTAGTCCAAATGTTACTTACGTCAATGGTTGGCGTAGACAATAAACGCAGATGAGTATGTATCTGAAATAATATGTTCTTTATGTACATGTTGTAAAGCTGCCATCATTGTTTACAAACTGTAAAAGGTCCATCTGAAACAATAAGCAATACATGTGTGTGATTATTGCAATATGTGTTGCTAAAATGCTAACCAAACAGCTAGCTTGGTTAGATGTGGGAAATAGATCCCATAGAGTTAGCAAAAGTATGGGACTAAACCAATGGGGCTAATTTCTGTTTTAACTTGTGTGCACTGTAGGGTTATAACATCTTAATGTAAAAGTTTGTTTAGGAGACTTATGCTGCTTGCCTGAAAGTTTGAACATAGCATGGCCAATAGTGAGAATGCCTCAATTTGAAAAAGACCCAGTTTGAAAAGAACCAGAATTGTCCTTTAAGTCCAGTGAATTGACATTTTGCCCTTTCAAGCACAGATGAAGTCTATTCATTTACATTAGTAAATTGAGTAAACAATCTTAC
The DNA here is from genome assembly GCF_027596085.1 of Anoplopoma fimbria. NCBI lineage: Eukaryota > Metazoa > Chordata > Actinopteri > Perciformes > Anoplopomatidae > Anoplopoma > Anoplopoma fimbria. The sequence continues at coordinate 4,557,578 of NC_072449.1, read as the reverse complement.
CGTAAACGTTATGACCCTAGCACCAGCCCAAACTATCATTTCCATTGGTAAATCATTTAAAGGGCCCTTTTTTGGATTATGTCCCACATTTTTGGACTTCAGCACAGTGGTTCATGAAATGTTGACGGGATACCTCTCCGCTTCACTGCGTCCGTGTTTCCGTAGCGTTTCGTAATGTGTCCCACGTAGAGAGATGAATGGAAATGCTGTTTTTGTACAGTTAGAGCAAAGCCTGCACTGTGTCTGTATCTGACGGGGCGAAGGAGCTTCAGCGGGAGCAGGAATTCAATGAGAAGTCACCTCGAGCGTTTCATCTACGAAAAGATGGGGGGGGGGGGGGAAACAACTGGGATAATTGAGATCTAAATGATGTTTCCTCCAGGAGTCTAAATTGAATGTGGAAGTTACATCATTACCTCCGGCTACCCCATCACTTGTTTTTTTCAGGAAAGCAATCATGCAAACACTCTAGGGGGACTTTCTATGATTATATTAGTGGACAGCAGTGGGAGATAAATATGTGACCTTAACGTTGCCATGGGTAGTCAAGCAAGTCAGACAGCTACAACATGGGTTAATGTTTACATAAATAGTTTCTAGTAGTTTCACACTTTGTGCTATTAGTCACTGACGTTGTCTGCCGTTTAGTGCTTGGAAGTTTACAGGTAAAGCTTTTTTTTTTGAATGAGAGTGGTCACACTGAACCAAAAAGTGAAGTTGAGGACTTTAAAACCAAAAGAATGAGCTGAAAGATGCTAAAATGCTCTGTAGAGCGAAGGGGAACTTCAGAGAGTGGACTAATAATGCTATAAGGGTTTATCAATACCAAAAAAAAGACTTTTACAGTATGGAGTAATTGCCACATTCTTCATATAAAAATATTGACTAGTGCAGATTTAATGCTAATAAATACACTTTCTCCATCCAACACTTGAAGATCATGGACCTTTATTTCATTCTATGAAAGTAAATTCAGGTTTATGTTACCAATTCAAGCAATTTCATCTTTGACTATTGATTGATATGCTCCCTTCCCCATTTTGAAAGTGTCAGCTCACATCTATTATGTGCATCAACAATGGTTGAATGTATCACACATGACAATAAATGATTTAGAGTGTTGTATTTTTTTTGCTAACCGCTTGGCATGATCTTCCCCCCATAGTTGCCTCATAAGTGGTCCAGGCTCATTGTCAAAACAAACATCTCCCGAGCACAACGCCGAGCATCTGGCATTTTAAAATTGCTGATGTGCTGCTGTTGACTGCTGTCATCAGAAACTCCTTGTTAGTAAATTACGGGATGTTTAGGGACCACACTACCTGATGAGATTATGGAATTATGTTGTTTTTGTTATGAAGTGAGAATAAAAAAAAATGTTTTTTTTGCAATAAAACAGGAAAGGTCTGCACAACATCTGTCTCCCTGAGAGAGGAGGGAGATTCTGAATGAGAAAAGGAACTCGGCATTCAATCACACTGACTGTCTCTCAGGCCCAAACCTGCTATGAGGAGCACAAACCATTACCTCACATAATAGCATATGCAGCTGTTTCCCAATGTGCACCAAATGTTTGTGCAGATGACGGTGGTGCATATTTGATCCACAAACACGGCATCACTATTCATTGTGTCTACTTCAATTTCAATGTTTTGGGAGATAAAGGTGAATTCTAACATGACTATATGGAAATAAATAGTGTTCAGACAGGAAGTGAACTGCTTTCTCCAAAGTTGAAGTCCAATGGGTTTTTTTTTCCATCCACCTGACCTACTTATGCAAACTTTGTGGCTTTATAACAACATCACCTGGCTTCCTTCTTTTGCCCCTTTCATAATTCATACGGCTGACAGAGGGTTTTTTCACTTCAACATAAACACACGTCTGCAGAAATGACTAATGCTGTCATTCTTCTCTGAAGGACAGCCTCGTGGTGCCCTACTTGTCAAAGTCTATTTAAAAGAAGTTTAAAAAATCTTACATATATTTCTGAGCTTTACAGCGGACAAATATGTATTCAATTTCTATATTTTATACAAACCCTGTAGTCTGGGTCCAGCATTTATCAATAGGAAAGCAAAAAAATCACTTTTCACACCTTATCTGTTGCTGACTGTAACACACAAACCCACACACAGCATTTCTCTCCTCGTGGGAGGAGCCGTGTTGAATGATAGATGACTCCTACCAAAGAATCTGCTAAATTTAGAGCTCTGCTTCACCAACTGGCTCCAAAGAGCATGATGGGTAGACACACACGCGCACACGCACACACACACGCACACACACACACACACACACACACACACACACACACACACACACACACACACACACACACACACACACACACACACACATCTTCAGACTGTCTATTTTTGAAGGCCATGCAGACTTCTGCCGCAGACAGGTTCAACCCTAATTCATTGCCCGTCATGCATGCATGCACACTTCCAAAAAATGAGGCTGCTGTTTTTCTGTGTGTCTATGTGTCCAGAGCCATCATCTAGCTCTGGGTCCGGATTATGATCTCAATGTTCCAACCAGAGTCAAGGCTTACATCTCACAGCTTTATTCACTAATACTTTAACCGCCTTCAAGGTACACCTTGAGCGTGTGGGGGCGACTTACATCAACCTTTGTACATGATCGTCCATGCCACCTTACCTGTTAAATAGCACAAGTGGAGCGTGAAATACATTTGTTTTCAGAATCCATCCGAAATATACTGCTGGCTAGGACTCACAAAGCACATATTCCCATTAAAACAGTGGATTTATTGCAAACAACACAGTAGCAATCCCTGGATTTTGTTTGGTATTGACTGGCAGTTATGCAAAGGGCCTTGTTTGTATTCAACTGGAGGATCTTATTGACAGCAGTAATCAATAACCTCAGAAAGATGAAAAGGTAGAAAACAAAGGACATAGGATGTAAAGGAATGAGGAAAAAAAATAGAAAAAGGAAAGTGAAATAAAGACCCTCCTCAGGGGACAGAGACTGAAGAGAAAAATAAGTAAGGAGAGAAGAAAGATGGAATTTGTGGAAAACAAAAGAAAAGAAATGTCAGAAATGACTTCCCACTGGACCAAGGAGATGCCAATATATAACATTGGTGTGTGAGAAACAGAAACAGTCAATGAACAATAAACAATTTAACAATAACAGTCCTGCTTCTTACCGCTGATATCACTCAAGCACAATCTCTCTGCTAGACGGGAGGGATGATGCACAGACTGACGAGATCGATACAGTCACCCTGGGTGAAGGGAGCCAAAATAATATGCAAAATAATTGGGTTTAGAAGTGTAATCGGAACAGGCAGGCAGCTGTTGTTGCAATCCTCTCGGTATGATATCACTCATCCATCACAGACATTATCTTCTTTTATCATGTTCCTGCCGAGGTGTCTCTCAACCTCCGCCATCGCTGTCTGCTTCACAAATGAAATCAACCTTTATTACAAACGCACTTTTCCAAAAAACCCTGTTCCATGCAGTTTTCCATCATTTTTATTTCTTTCACATCCCACCATCCCTGGATAATATTACCACCTCTTTATGAGAGCACTGTAGGTCTTAGATAGGCAGAAATCGTGCTGGGGAGGCCACTAAATGACAGCGTGGAGGAGCAATGGCTTTTATTACCTCGCTGACTCTGACTCTGTGTGGGTTTGTGTGTCACAGTATCAGTGACGTGCAGAGTATTCCATATAGATGTGTGTGTGTAATTTAGAACAATGGTGTGTGGCATCTCTGCATATGCTGTAATGTATCTAGCAGAGGTTTGTAGTTTAAGTAAATTATTTTGTGACTCGCCCAAATCAAGTCACAAGCTTTTTTTCCAGGTCTTCCTTGCCACAAATCATTTTTGACAGTTTCAAGTTGCATTTTCTTCTAGGTTAAAGTCAAGTCTTAGGTCCTTCCTGCCAAATCAAGTCTCCAGTCACTCAAGTCAAGTCTCTATTCATTTGAGACAAGCCCAAGTCTTCAATCCTTTATGACAGTTTTAGGTACATTTTTACAGGTTAAAGTCAAGTCCCACATCCTTCGTGCCAAATCAAGTATACAGTCCTTTGTGACCTGCTCATGTCAAGTTTCAAATCATTTTTGGCAAGTCCAAAAATAGTCTCAAGTAAATCATGAAAAGTCTGACTCAAGTCTCAAGTCCAAGTCCTCAATCCTTCGTGACAATTTTCAAGTCTCAGCTTCTTCTAGGTTAAAGTCAAGTCTCACATCCTTCATGCCAAATCAAGTCTCCAGTCACTCAAGTCAAGTCTCAAATCCCAAAAATAGTCTCAAGTAATTCATGGAAATTCAGAGTCTATAATGACATATCAAGTCTCAAGTCATATGAGACAAACCCAAGTCTTCAATCCTTTGTGACAGTTTTAGGTCAATTTTTACAGGTTAAAGTCAAGTCCCACGTCCTTCGTGCCAAATCAAGTATCCAGTCCTTTGTGACTTGCTCATGTGAAGTTTCAAGTCATTTTTGACAAGCCCAAAAATAGTCTCAAGTAAATCATGAAAGTCGGAGTCAAGTCTCAAGTCAAAAAGTCAGTCTCACATCCTTAATGCCAAATCAAGTCTCCAGTCCTTTTTGTGACAATTTTCAAGTCTCAGCTTCTTCTAGGTTAAAGTCAAGACTCACATCCTTCATGCCATATCAAGTCTCCAGTCTTTTTTGCCAAGTCCAAAAATAGTATCTTATTCATGAAAAGTCAGAGTCATTCATCACATTTCAAGTCTCAAGACATTTGAGACAAGCCCAAGTCTTCAATCCTTTGTGACAGTTAAAGTTCTTCTAGGTAAAAATCAGGTTTCATGTCCTTCGTGTCTCAAGTCTAAGTCAAATGCCAAATAATTCAAGTATTGTGTAGGTGTTGTGGTGTGTGCAAGTTCCTGAGAAATGAGAGACCTTTGATTTCTCTTTGTTTTCAAAGGGAGCACAAAGTTCACATAAAAGAAAATAACAGCACAGTAAACGCTGCTGTTCTGTGCCATTCATCATATTAATCTGGACCAAATAGGTTTGCTCAATACCCTCTTCTTCCAGAAAATCTATCCCTTTAACCCTTCGCCCTTTCCTCCCTCCCTCTCACTTTCCTTTTCTTTCTTTTTTCTACAATTTGTCTTACTTTCCGGCCAAATAACACTCCCCAAACTCTCCTCCCAGACTTTCTGCCTACCCAAATGGTTTTTTAGAGAGAAAAGTTTATGTGCAATGCAGCTCTTCCTCTCCAACTGGCCAAAGCACTTCCTGGATTGAGGGTGGCTGTCAGAATCTGCAGTGAAGATTTATGGTGCACATCCCACCCTGACCTTAAGTGTGGTAGGAGAAAAAAGGGTGAGGAAAGAGAGATGAATTGAAGACGAGATAGAGACGGAGAGGCGGAGGAATAAGCGAGCGTGCTATAGGGCTGGTGAATTTGGCGTAGGAGTATCGGCGGCGTGTGCGTTGTCAGGGTTTAGGTAATCACGAGGAGGCGTGTGATGGATGTAGTGTGGCAGTAGGCGAGATGGCACGATGTCTCCCCCCTCCCCCCCCATTATATGTCTCCTTCCACCACTCTGCTATAGGTCTGAGGCAACTTTCCCCACTGCTTGGTTTGGACTGACAGTTCACCCGTGGGAAAACGTCTTTTTGACTCTCTGGCTGCTGTTGTTCCACAATCCCTTCTCTCTCTCTCTCTCTCTCTCTCTGTTACCCGACTCATCTCCTTCACTTGGACAATCCACCTTCCCTCACTGTCACAATCTCTTTTCCTCCATTGTGATGTCTTCTGCTCTAGTAGCATATACATGTAAACAGTTGTCACCAAGTGGCACCAGGTGACAGAGACTCACTGTATCTGCCGGGCTGATACAACAAATAAATCCAGCACCAAACATGCATTTAATAATGAATTTAGGCCTTACAGGGAACAAGCACTTTTACCTTCTACATGCTTTGATGCCTACCCTTGCTACTCTCATCCCCAGGATATAGCAGCATAAAAAAAACAATGTACCTATACCTAAAAACGTTATTTTTATGATATGGTATGGTATGATATCCTACGAAAAGTTACTCCTAATTTTTTGTGCGTTTTCCTACGAAAGTCCAGCAATACATGTGAATTTTCCACTCACATTGTGTACATGAATGCAGTCTTTTCAAAATAAAGTTCCGCCTTAACAGGAAACTAGTTAGTTAGGTTTAGGAAAACATCGTTGTTTGGGTTAAGATAACTACGGACTTCCTGTTATGGAGGTACAGAAGTTACGTGATAAATAAATCAACGTTGACTCCTCGTTTTACATGGCGTCCCCAGGGTGAAAGATCGTTTTTTGTTTGACCCATCCGCCGTCCCTCCCTCCTGCTTTAACAGATGGTCCACTAGCAGAGAGTGTGCAGGAGAGTTTTTTGGAAATATTAAAGTACCCTCTAATCAGCATGCCAAATAACCAGCTTCTCAGCCATTGACAGTTGCAAGGCCTGTTATCTACGCTAGTTTGATTGATTTTTTCCCCACCTGCATTCTGCAAAAAACGGCCCTAGGCTACTTTTGGCTTTCTCCTCAAAATCAGTTAATTATTTTGCTGATGAGCAAGATTGGTACGATAAATGATTTCAACTTAGATGTGGATGTTTTAATAAGGATGGCAGCCTTTTTGTGTAGTGCTCTCATATGTGAATACGATGTCCTGATTATGGGTGAAGAAAATTTGTAAAAACTTGCTATGCTTGTGCATGAATAGATGGAATATAACAAAAAATCCATTGGACAATGAAATTGGGATGTGACATAATTGATTCAATGAATTCATATATATATAGCATCAATTCAACTTAGAATTTAACCTATTGTTTATAAGGCACATTGATTAACAAGGAAATTTAAAAATGGCGCTTCATATCAGAAACGTTGCTTTTGAACACATAACTACATAACCCCATTGGATGATTGTTTTGTTCTAAACGTAGTCTAAAGGTGTGATTACTTTGACACCCTCCAGACTCTCAACCTTCAAGAAAGCAGCTCTTGCTCAGTACAAATCCCTCTTAAACCCCTGCACATACTTCTCACACAGTGGAGCTCCAGGTGCCAGTGTTAGACATTAGTGCACTCCTATCCAGCCCTATTCCAAACCAATGATTATGACACTCAGATCAGAGAGTTTCTGTCTGATTGGGATTTAAAGTACTGTAGCAACAGGCTTAAGTGTTGCAGCAGGTTTGCATTTTTATGAGAGCAGACTGGAGAATAAGAAAATTGAGAAGATGATGATGAAATAGAGAGGGTGATACTGTAAGAAAAGACAGATTTGTAACAAATTATTGGTCACGTAATGTTCGGTACCTCTGATATAAGGGAATAATCCAGCCACTATTCAAATCTAAAAATACAGAATACAAGCCCAATGTATTGCCCATTTACATGCTGTCTAAAGATATTGCTATCAGCGTGAAAACACTGGATACCGATCCAGAGAGCGGTAATTCACAGCACAGCTTGATTCTTTGGAGCAGCTGCTCTCAGTAGAGTTTCCTACTGGGGATCTACTGGGGTGAAATAAGGTAATCCCAGTTTCTGTAACTGAATAATCTCTGTTTGCAAACAGACCCAAAGAAAAACACTTTAGGGACTTTTGGGATTTAAAAAGAATCATATTTGGGCCAAAATGTTCCCAAAACCAGCCCTTTAAGAAAAAGTGTGTGCTATTTTTAGCAAGGAATTACAAGGAATGGACTTTATGTGTGCTGGGAAACATATATCACAGCAGTTAAAAATGTAAATAGCCTTTTATATATATTTCTGTTCGGGGTTGTTTGCTATACACCATTTCTTATATCCAGCTGTAAACAAAGTCATGTCTTCACCTTTCTTGCACATAAATCTGGTTTCAGCACAACAGAAGGCACAAATCCCAAATAATGTTGTGGGATTTAACCAAGCAAGGAGGAGGTATTGTTGTTCAATATCTTTTGTTTTCCATTAGAATAAATGTCTTCCTGCTGGGCTTGAAAACTATCTCTCTATCTTTTATTCCTACTTCTGATCTGCGTAGCTCTTTTGTTTTCTCTGTTCCCTCCCTCTGTCCTCAGATAGCAATAGACTTGTTCTATTCATAGGAAATGATAAAGGACACATTTAAGGTAATCATGAGCGCTTCTGATTTATAATTATCTGCTGTTCCACAAATCTAAAAATCTCCTGAGCCCCTGAAAAGCATTTGCGGTTAATTAGGAATATGCAAACCTGTGTTTGTGTGTTCACAATTCATATGAGCATGTGAGCGTACATGGGCAGTAAACACCCACACATTCACAGAGTCTGACACTACAAGCCATCCCTCAGGCAAAATAACAATGAAATCAGTGAGTTACCCAGTGGATTACATTTTGAACCCTGTTTACACTTACTTTGGTTTCTGCCAAATAGGCACCATAAAAGTATGAATGAGCTTTTAGCATTTCCTGTTTGCAATGTACCAAAGGATGTACAGACAACTCTCACTGGATTACTTTTATACTGAAGAAAAACTTGATGATTCTCAGGCAAGTTTTGGAATTATAAGTAGTGTCTTCTTTTCTACGACTTAAGTTGATTTCTTTGGACATTGGAGATACTGACATAGGGAAATGTAATAAGTAAAAATGGATCAATGTGTCGGTCCGTTCAGATTTGACCGAGTTATGACTCCAAGAAAGAGTGTGATTTTTGGCAAGATTGTGGAAATTAAGCGCTAAGGTTTTCAAAGTACCTTCCATGAGTTGTGTGTCACAGCCAATGCTGCAGATCCACCTGCTGACTATGTTGATGTGTCATTGGGCCAAACTACAATCTTTTCTATTCATTGCACCAGCAATCACCTGTCTCTTTAACCTCACGCAGTATTATTGCTTCATCGAATAATCTTCCATGCTAAATCTACATTAACAATCACAGAAATATCATGACGCACACAAAAATACTGGTGTTCTAAGAAGAGAACTTACAATATGTCGTGTATTCAGAGGAAAAACCAGGCTTCTGCAACATTAATTAAAGCTCAAAGTATTGCAATAGACAGGAATATAATAATTCTATTCTTTACTCTAGTCTTTGCTTTCCACCACTTTATGGTTTCATTATAACAGTGTACCAAAGAGGAAAGGAACAACTTTTGTATATATCATCATCACATATTAAATAAACATTTTACAGTAACCATCCCATATAGAAAGGCAAGTGCATATTATATCAAAACACAAACTTGCAAAGAAAAACTAATACAATCTTGCTTCAGCAGTAGCAAATTTACCAAGCATAACATAATTATCTCTGCCAGGCTTGGGATAATGTTTCAGTTAACAGTCGGTCAGCCTGTGAGGGAGCATGTGTTCGGTCGTGTATGTGTGTCTGTCTGTCTGTCCACAGCTAAACTCACATATAAACCACCAATAAACCAGTTATATTCTGTGCTTATTTGTGACTGTATGTGTCACAGTCACGCCACCACACTCTCCCTCACTCACCTAATCAGCCTCATGCAGTGCACCTGTCTGCCACACCCACCTCATCAGCACCATCCCTCTCACCTGCTCACTCTGCTGCACAACACACCTCAGTATAAATACCCCAGTCTCACACACACTCACTGCCAGATCGTTCTCCGCATTATGCCAGACCTTCCAGCGTTATTCCCCGGACTGATTTCCCGTTGCCGACCCCGCTTGTTTGGACTTCTCCGCCTTGCCTCTGCCCCGGTAACTGACTCAGCCTTCCGTCCCAGACCACGGTATTCCTACCTTGCCTCTGCCCCGGTTAACCGACTCAGCCTTCTGTCCCCGACCACGAGATTTGCCTTTGCTCCTTTTGGTTTCTGTCTGCCTGCTCTGCTGACGGATCAGCGCTCTCTAGAGTGGAATATAACCCGTGAGTTATCTCCTGCCTGTCTACCTGCTGTTTGTTCCGCTTTGAGTAAGGCTCCTGAACTTTACCCTGTCTCCTGGTCGTACTGCACTTGGGTCCACACACCACCCGTTACAGTACGATCTGGCCAGAACATGGATCCAGCACACGACACCTCGCCACAGGCTCGGTTCACGGCTATGGAGGAGGCGATCCAGAGACACGGTACCCAGCTCGCCGCCACCACCGCCGAGGTTCACCAGACCTTAGTGAACCAGGGACAGGCTGTGACCGCCTTGACGCACCAGGTTCAAAAACTTGCGGCGGCCCTCACCCAGATTCTCGGAACGTTACGCTGGGGATCCTGAGGGCTGTAACGCATTTCTGACGAACTGCTCCATTTTGTTCGCGTTACAGCCATACACCTTCGCCACCGAGGAAGCACGAGTGCCGTATTCTATCAACCACCTGACGGGGAGAGTGCCCGCCTGTGGGGAACGGCGGAGTGGGACCGCCGAAGTCCCGCCTGCGCTTCCTTCCAGACGTTCTCCGAGGAATTACGCAAGGTTTTCGGGGTGGTTTACTTGGGACCGGACGCCACCGGTGGATTGTTGGGGCTCCAGCAAGGTAATCAAACTGTCACAGACTATGCCATAGACTTCCGAACCAAGGCACGGCTAAGCTTGTGGAATTTGGCCGCTCAGTGCGACGCTTACATGCTCAGCTTGGCAGACTACATCAAGGATGAACTTATCTCCTTCAAGCTGCCCACCTCTTTGGACGGTCTGATCGAGGTGACCTCTCGATTGGACCGCCGCATCCAGGCCCGGCGGTTGGTGAGGCGCCAGGGTCGTTCCAGCCACGATCGATTCCCCAACATTATGCATGCCACAACCCAGCGCCCAGACTCTCCACTGAGGAGCGTGATCGACGCCGACAGAACAACCTCTGCATGTACTGTGGCCAGGCTGGCCATTTGGCCTCCAACTGCCCGGTAAAAGCTTGGGCTCGCCAGTAGTTAAGGAGGTACTGGTGAGCCGAGCCGTTTCCCGACCCTCCTTCTGCCAGAGACCCCTTTTCCACACCAAGTTACTCCTACCCGTCACAAGACCATCTCCTTCCACATCCTGCCATCCCCCCGGACTCCCCTCATCCTGGGGTATCCTTGGTTACGTCGACACAACCCCCACTGGGTTACAGGGGCTTTCCGAGGCTGGAGCCCTTCCTGCCATCTTGTCTGCCTGAAACAAGCCGCCGCACCTCAGGTTCCAGTTCCTGTCAACTCCACACCTCAGTATAAATACCCCAGTCTCACACACACTCACTGCCAGACCACGGTATTCCTACCTTGCCTCTGCCCCGGTTAACCGACTCAGCCTTCTGTCCCCGACCACGAGATTTGCCTTTGCTCCTTTTGGTTTCTGTCTGCCTGCTCCGCTGACAGATCAGCGCTCTCTAGAGTGGAATATAACCCGTGAGTTATCTCCTGCCTGTCTACCTGCTGTTTGTTCCGCTTTGAATAAAGCTCCTGAACTTTACCCTGTCTCCTGGTCGTACTGCACTTGGGTCCACACACCACCCGTTACAGTATGCTCCCAATTGCTGTGATTCACAATAATGACTGCTGACTCCTTAATAAGCAGGTAGAGGCAGCAAGTGATCAACAACTGCTTCAGTAGCATAAAGCATTTTCGGTAATTGGATAGGCTAAAACCAAGCCTTACCAAGTCTGTTGCAGGGCACATTTTTGCCTTTTTCATGGCTCAAACACTGAAGTTTGGTCTCATTTTGAACCCGATATGTTATGAACTAAGAATAGGCATCATACAAGACTAATAAATCCCTGTTTTTTTGTCTTTTCCACCATCTTGACTTCAAATAACCCGGAAGGACAATTGAGAAAGACATTCAACTTAAGTTTTAGTTTGAGAGGGAAGAGGGAGACACACCTGGAAGAAATCTGCACTGTACTGAGTTCACTTTTCTAAATCTTAAATAATTGTCACAAGCACCTGTGTAAGCTCTTGTTATCACCAAAAGAAAAAATAAGGCCAGGACTGTGACTTGCTGTCCAGCACCAGAGTAAAGTTTTATGCTGATGATACAAGATAAGTAGGTTACCAAAACTGTCTAATGAATTACCTGTCTGTTAATTTGTGTTAGCATTTACAACTCTTTGCTCATTTGTAATACATTTGTGTGAACCCTAAATGGACCAGAACTACAAGGAAACAATGGAGTTCTTTGGTATTTGGTCTTTACAGACTAAGGAAATCAAACCGAACAGTATTCGAAGACAATTTAAGATAGACAGGCAGACCACCTGTAGCATTAACCAAGGGTCAATTCAAACCCATGACATTACATGCTACTGCATGCACCTTAAACCACTAAACCACCGGGGCGCCCCCTAATTTATGAAATGACACAGTATTTTCCTCCATTTTAACCGTTCTGTTGCTTTATATAAACCCAACATGGTGAGAAAGTCAATGTGATCACTCTCACTAAAATGGCCATGCAACCTAAAAACCCTGTGGATATTAGCGTGTGTGTGCGTGTGTGTGTGTAGTTGTGCGTGCGTGTTTGTGTGTGTGTAGCCCATTATGAGCTTGTGGAAAGGTCATTTGGCTGTTGACTCCTAGTCTCTGCCGGGAGCGGCTGGATAATTGCTCCTCTAATTAGTCACTTTTGCCAGCCGGTAATTCATAGTCACCTTCAAGTACTTCTCCCACACACACACATAGACATGAATACAATACACCCTGTATATGTATATATACACACACACACACAGACACCTAGTGTTCTTCCACTATCACTTTCTTTTAATTGTTTCTTCTATTTTTGTAATTATAGGCTTTCAGACAGCCAATTGTGAATGCTTACAACAATTGACATGATAATGGTTTCCGTGTTGACACCGAGCTGACGATGATTTATGGCAATTATGCGTTAGCAAACACTTTTGTTAATGAATGTGGATGCTAAGTATTTCCGAGGCAAACATGACTGGATGAGAGCCTTAGCTTTAATGATACCGACATTCATTGAGCTGTTAGACGACAATTTTGTTGAGTACCACCAATATGTCTGTCGATGCTTAATGACAGAATACCTCAATATAAGGCACTTAAGTTTATGTTTGCAGCTTTTTGACCCAGAACTCTGCCTGCATAGAATGCCCCATTCACTAAACATTACAGTCCTTGTCACTGCTGACTCTTACTTTGCTGCTACAGCCTTACTTGGTCTGGTATGACCGGTAGCTTATGATGGCTAGTGCTAGCCTTTTTAGCACACTTAAGATAGACGATGCTGCGTAACTGGCATGACTAAGCGTTCTTATGAATCCCATTGCTTTTCTTGGCAAGACCTGCCCTGACCAGGCGTCCATGCTACTCGAGGTCAATACCTAACCTTAACTACTCACCTTTGCCTCAACCTGCTACAAAGGGTCGGTTTTCCAAGAAATGCGGTGGAATTCATGAGTAAGCATTACTGAAGCGTTTTTCTGCCCCATGATTCATTTTGTATGTGCCAATGATACTAAAGAGTACTACATTTGTGGTTGCATTACAGTAAAACACTATTGTAAGCGATTATTCAGGAGATAAACATTTTATAAAGGGGAACAGACTTCAATATAAGAGCAAGCAGCCAGGTAGCAGTGTCTTCCTTGAGTCTGGATGTCAGCATAAGGTTGCCATGTGACCAGCTGAGACAATAGAGAGCCACTGATCATTTTTAAACTTTGTTTTTTGTACGGATTAAGCCAAAAAAGATATAACGTTTTGCTTAGAGAGCTTTAGATGTGCTTGTATCTTTGGAAAGAGCCGAGCTAGAAGAAGGATATACCTTCGCATCGAACTTTGCAAGAAAGCGATTAAGGTTATTTCACAAAATGTAGAACATTTCCTTTTAGTGTGGAGTTAAGAGTTTTTAAATGATCAAGTATCACACTGAAGAAGTATAATTACACGTGAGTGGCTTGTTTAAAGCTTCAAACTTTTGCACAGTAGTTTGGAAACATTTTTAAGAATCTTGCTAAAAGATAGAAGTATGCAGCCTTTGGATATAATATGGCACATCATCTTTAGAGTGCATCTTTTTATAAACCAAATCATTGATCATCTCAGAGTGGTTCGAATCTCGTTCAAGGCCAGAGCCTCGGTCAAGGACAGAGGCAAGAGTGTCTGCAGCGTCTATTATTCATATCTTTTGGGAGGCAATGAAACTAGAGCACCTCGAGAAAACTCAACACACAACTCCAACCAGGACATCCTGTCTCTGCTGTGGCAGCTACTGAGCTACATTTTAAATACATAGATTGTCAGATTCTACTTCTGCTCTGCACTATTTTTCTAATTTTTTGTTCCAAGCCTTCACATATAAATGGGAAAGTATTATTGCAGTGATTCACTTAACATAAAGTTACAACATCAAAGTCATTGAATTGACCTTTGTATGGTACCAAAACATGTAGTGACAGTTATGTCCCTTTTACAATGATGATCATTTCTTGGTTCTTTTGGTACCCTTCCATCCAATAACCCCCAGCCAATCCAATCACTTCAGTTTACACCTCTGCTTTCACTTTGCCTCTGGAGTAACTTTCTCATTCCCTCCCTGGCTCCTCCCCCCACCCCTCCTTAAAGTCACCTTGTTTCCAATGCTCATCAATCTCTGTTGTGGATCCTTCCTCCAGCAGGCCCTATAGCCACCCCCCTCCTCCTCGTCTGAACTCCCTCCACCTCTTTTACTTCCTCTTTCTTCCATCTTTTCCTCCCTCTCCTCGATCCACGCCCAAACCACAAGCTACAAATAACCTTGTGTTTTTGGGCAGAGCACACTGTCTTTGTCTGGTTGTTTCTAAAGGACTCACCAGTACATTGGGTACATCTAAACAAACTAAAAAAAAAAAAGGTAGGCTTACAATCTCCTTAACCTGGATATTAAATATTTAACTGATTCCCAAATGACCTTCACGATGTCCGTCTTGCTCCACACCAATAGGACATAGTTGGGCGACACGTTCTCATGCTTTTGTGTTGGAAATAAACAACACTAACAATCTACAGCCTTGCAAGTCGTTCCGTGAGGCAACACTTTCTTCTTTAAGTCTTTTCTTCCATCCTTTATTTTCCTCCTCCATCTCTTTTCTTACCTCGCTCCCTTTCATCTCCGCCCTCCCTCACCATCATCTCCCCGCCCTGCCACCTTGCGATCTCAGATCACCTCCTCTCTCTCTCCTCATTCTTTTACCTTTCCTATCTCGTTCCTCCATCTCTGGTTTGAAGTTAGAAGGTTGGATTGGGTGACAGATCTCTTAAAGACTTTCAACTCCAAAGGACTTGAGGCAACAACTCCCACAGTCAGGTTCTAATAGAGAGACAGGAGAAGAAGAAAAGAGACCAAATAAACTGCAGAGAGAAAAAGAGAGCGAGATGGAGGGAGGCAGATAGCAATTTTGTTTTCTTCTCGCCATGGAGTGCCCCAAGAGATGATGAATGATCTTTGATGTGTGATGTTTCCGTTCTCTACCTCGCTCACACTCTCTTTCGCATTTCTTTTTCTTTGTCCTCTGGTTGTTTCACGTCCTCCCTCTTCTTTGTTTGTGTGGTTATTTATTTCATTCATTCCTTCCGTCTGTCAATTTGCATCAGGCAGAGACACAGGAAAGTGGAGGGATTGGGGAATAGAAAACTTTTCGCTTTGCTTTCATAAGCAAGGCAAGCCAGAGCTGAACTTTAACTTTTTGAGCTTTGAAGTTGACACTTAATGGTGCTGGATTGATGTCTGTGCATTCATGTATTCATGCCTGTTAGTGGGTAGGTGTTATTACGAGTGGTGAATCCTTGTGGAATCGCTGTCTTGCTCTTTCACACACAAACGCACACACCCCCGTGTACACATGTACACACACTCGCAGTGGCTTTTTGTCAGTAGTGTATGGCTTTGAGCTTGAGGCATAGTTCTCTGAATTATTTCCAGTCTTGAGGTTTTGTAATGGACACACACACACACGCACAGCAAAGTTTCTCCGTCTCTCTCCAGCTGGCGTCTTCCTATGCATAGCAGTGCACCTGTTCTCTCGAGCTCTAATTTGATGTTTCTGACAAGATGCCGAACTTTTGTGCCACATCCATCAAAGACACTACATTTCAGTTGTAGTCTGGAAGTTAACACTTTCTTTTAACCTGATTATCATTTAATTAAAAAGGTGTGTCACAGTTCTTCCACCATACTGTCAGTAGTTCCATACTCCCTGTCACTCTGTCTCACTCACCTAATTGGCTCACTCTGTTCACCTGCCTGTCACTCTCTCTCAGTTCACTCTGGCCACTCCCAGTGTCAGACCTTCCAGCAATTTCCCGTGGACTGATTTCTCGTTGCCGACCCTGCCTGCCTGTCTGGACTTCCCTGCCTTGCCTGTACCCCGGTCAACGCCTTCTGTCCCCTACCACCGGATTCCCCTACCTTGCCTTTGCCTCGGTTAGCCACCTTAGCCTTCTGTCCCCGACCACGAGTTTAGCCTCCGCTTCCTCTGGTTTCCGTCTGCCTGATCCCCTGCCTGTTTCCCAATGTGAGTCTGACCCTGCCTGTCTGTCTGCTGTGTGCTCAGCCTTAAAATAAAGCTCCAGAACTTTATCTGTCTCCTGGTCGTACTGCTTTTGGGTCCACACCACATCCGTGACAGTAGGGGGAATCCGGTGGTAGGGGACAGAAGGCTGAGTCGTTGACCGGGGCACAGGCAAGGCAGGGAAGTCCAGGCAGGCAGGCAGGGTCGGCAACGGGAAATCAGTCCACGGGAAATTGCTGGAAGGTCTGACATAAATGCAACGAACGACCTGGCAGCGAGTGTGTGAATGAGTGGGGTATTTATACTGCAGGGTGTAGGTGCAGCAGAGTGGGCAGGTGAGAGGGATGGTGCTGATGAGGTGGGTGTGGCAGACAGGTGCACTGCATGAGGCTGATTAGGTGAGTGTGGTGAGAGAGAGGGGGCTGGGCTGAGAGCTGGAAGTGGAACTGGGAGTGGCCGGAGTGAACTGAGAGAGAGTGACAGGCAGGTTCACTTGGCTCTGCTGCCTCGGGGCGATTGGTTGCCCCGTCGCTCAGAGGTCCCTGCGGCCGATCCACCCGGTCACAGCTTTTTTTTCTGTCCTGGCCCCTCAGTGGTGGAATGAACTCCCCACCGACGTCAGGACAGCAGAGTCACTGCCCATCTTTAGACGCAGGCTGAAAACTCACCTCTTCAAGAAGCACTCCCTGAGCCTTCCTCGTAGCACTTATTGCACTCGTATTAGTTGCTGCACTTACTGTATTCGTATCAGTTCGCTGCACTTATTGAATTTGTATTTGTTTACTGCACTTATCCTATTCGTAGTAGTTTGTAGCACTTATTATATTCGTATTAGTCTGTTGCAATTATTGTTTTCGTAGTAATCTGCCTCTGCACTATACTTTTGCTCTGGCTTATGCTTTGAGATGCTTGTTTAAGAAAGGAGATGCACTTATGACTTCTGGTGACTAGTAGTTCTCTTGAATACCTATGTTGAATACACTTCCTGTAAGTCGCTTTGGATAAAAGCGTCTGCTAAATGACTGTAATGTAATGTAATGTAACAGAGTGAGCCAATTAGGTGAGTGAGACAGAGTGACAGGGAGTATGGAGCTACTGAGAGTATGGAGGAAGAACTGTGACAAGGTGAGGTACTTTGCAATCTTTGGATTTTTGTATAAAACTGAATATCTGAGTTTCTAGAAATCAAGATATTTATTGTTTTATCTTGCAAACAAGATCTTTATCTTGTGTGTACAAGAAGGATCTAATATCTGGTACAAAAGATAATACGGAGTCCTGAAAGATAATGTTATTATATCTTCTAGGCAAAATATATTAATGTGTGCGTACAAGAAAATGGTGCACAACATATTATCTTGTTCGTGATCTAGATAAAAAGTGTTTTCAGGGCTTCTTGGTCTCTGTACATTGGAGTCACTTTCGGATGCCAAAGTGTCTTAAAGCTTGCATATATTCTAAGATGCCAATGGGGGATGTCACGAAGACTATATAGCACCCCGCATCTGAATATCTCAGCCCATGGATTTAGATCTACCTTAGATCTTCTTGCAAGCCAGAGCAGACTGTTCTTTTTTTGGGAAGGTAGGCTTAAAGAGACAGGAAATGAAGTGTTTCAGAGATGGGGTGAGGTCCGGTATATTCAGACAGACAGTTTGAGAAAACGAATGTATTTTTTAAAACAATAAAGCATGTGAACATGTTCAAGTAGAAACCCGAAATACAAGTAAAAAGCTGAAAATTAGCATATGTCCCCTTTAAATAAATATATCATTGCCAGACTTATTGTGTGAAGAGCTCCTTGAGTATATGCTAGCAGTGTGCAAAAGTGTCCAATACCCAAAGTTCACACCAGATATGAGACATCAGCAGCTTAACATGAAGAACACTGGTATCCAAGTACCCGTGTCAGTCCTACCCTGTAGTCACAAGCATTAGCTGCTTTACAAAGTAGTACTGTCATGTGTGGCTACATAATTCCTTTCCCTCCTTCTGCTCCCTGAGAGAGATCTCCAACTGACATCCCAGCCCAGCAGAAGCAGCCTCCTCTTGGGCATGAGCGCCTGGCCCTCTACCCTTTGAAGCCTGAATAGGGAAGTCACCCACTAGGCACTCATGTCCCATATGGGCCCGGGCTCTCTTTGAAATACTAAACACAACAACAGGGAAGAAGAAGTGGTGGAGCTTGGGAGGGGACAGTCTGCATGTGTAAATGTCAGAAGGATTAGTGTGTGTGTGTGTGTGTGCATGTGAATGTTTCAAACTTGGCACATGAGTAATGAGATGTAACCATATTGAAGTACAGACACGTGTAAGATTGAGAGCAAAAGTGCAATGTATTCAAGATGCATTGAAATCATAAATAAAACAACTTGCATATACAAAGCATAGGAGCTGCAGGTGTAGAGCTCCCATGTGTTTATGTTCTGCATGTCCTGACATCCTAACTAGCCAATCAAAGTCAATCCTATCAGTATCAATCACATCTGCAGCACCATCACATCGACAATCAGATTACCCCGCAGTGAATATGAGCGCCGACACAGCGCATCGACATGCTGCATATGTGTTAAGCAGCTGTGCGGAATGATCACCAATAGGCCAGATGTTGTATCCCGCACCTCAATAGCAGCAAAAAAAAATGAACCGGATTGATTAGAGCTCCCATCTGCTGCGCTAGCACGATGTTAATAAGCACGCTGCGGAGCCTTCATTAGAGAGGGAGGTTACCCAAGGCTAAGTGTTCAAAGGCTGTCCCGGGTTACATTAGAGGAGCTGAGAGGAGGAGGTGAAGTATACGGCCCAGCGAGCACCGGCACCGCTGAGGTAAAGCATAGCCTGAAGCGGAGATAGTATGGAGAGACGGAGATACTCAGAGACAGACAGAAAGACAGGCCAGAGGCGGCTTGTGCATCAATTAAAATGCACAGCATGTCAGAGTTATTGGTCAAGCACGCTGAAGAGTTGTACAGTCAAGCATTTTTTCGGGAGAAACAGGTGAAGCCATTTTGTTTTAAACAGGCCCTATTATGCTATTTTCCGGGTGCATATTTTTATCTCTAGTTACAGTTACAACATGTTTACATGCGTTAATGCTCATAATCCTCCTTGTTTTTCTCACCCTGGCTGTCCTGCAGCACCTCTTCTCACCCTCTCTCTGAAACGCACCGTTGTAGCGCTTGCTCCTCCCTCCAGAAAGCAAAGTCTGCTCTGATTGGTCAGCTAGCCCGCTCTGTTGTGATTGGTCAACGTTTCACATTTAAAAAAACTCTTCCTCCCAAGTTTCAGCTCCGTCTCTCTCTTTTGTTGTTTGAGGGCCAAACTAGCCGGAAGGAGTTTTACGTCACTTCTGTAACATTGTGACCTCATAAAGTTACATTATGACCTCATAAAGTTACTGAAGTGAAGGAGAGAATTCAATGGAGCCGTTTCAGGAGCTCAAGAGCTTCTGAGGGTTCAGGTTTTACACTCTACAGACCTTTTACATGTAAAAATATATATATATATAACACACTAAAGAAGAGTGGGAAAGTGGAAAAGCATAATAGGGCCACTTTAGAACTTCACATGCACGGATTTTATGTAAAAAAATAATATATTGCCGATTCCATCACAAGATGGAGCTGCGATAGAATAAACAAAACAAATCCCTTCCAACTGAGACAATATACTGTAATATATTCCCATAAATGGCATGAAGATGACACAACAATTTGATTTTTATGCAAGTTTCAATGATTTCAGGGATACACAGGTTGGAAAAATAGAAACCTCCATCTATCAGCACCTTTAACAAATGTCTATGATAAAACGCGAAAGGACTTAAAGATGAAAACAGAGATATGAATAAAGGCAGCATGCCCAGAGAAGAAAAAAACATATGTGGTGACATCTGAGAATAATTCAGTCACGCAGTACACCCCCACACTCACATCATCACCACTATTTAAAATGCCACATACCCAAAATTAGGCTAGTTACATCAGCATCTGTGATGGAAATGTGTCTGTTATCTGCAACATAGTTTATGTGCTTCCAGTTCATATTAGTAGATTGGCACCAAAGTCATGTTTTTTCGGGGAATCATTCCATAGATAAACCAAGGATAAAAAGGTTTTGTAGGAGCTTTCCAGGCACCAACTTTCAAGTCATAGAAAACACATGAAAAATGAGAAGTTAAATGTCCTGGGAAATTATTTCAACATACTCCGGAATTTTTTTTTTAACTGATGATGAACAACTATATCTTACAGAGCTTCCTAAAATGGATACCATTGCCATTTGAAATTAAGCTCAGCTCATATTAAATTTGTTAATTTGCTAGTTTATGGATGACAGTATTTTTGATTAGGCTGCTAGGGTGTGGAAATGATATGAACAACACCCCACAGTCACATGGTAGCACATGCAGGTTACAACTTAACTCAGAATAAAGTAAGTTACATGTAAATATAAGTCACTGCAGGCTGGTAACTGTGGTAGTTTTTGAGGTTTTTTTTATCATAAATTTGTTCCAATTTATCAGCACATAAGTGATTATTTATTTATATAAGTGATAGCCATAGACTGCATGTCTTTAAACAAAATTTTGAGACAAACATAATAGTGTCTGTCCAACTAGAACATTACTGCAAATGTCCTGGAAACATCCTGGAAAAGAGCAAGAACCCTCTGTTTTCGCAAACTCTTTTAAATTCCTTCTTTAAGGAGTACCTTGGTTCCTTCTTTTTTGATGCAGTGACACCACGGCAAATGGACAGAACCAGGCTAGCTGTTTCTCCCTGTCTTGGGTCTTTATGCTAAGCTAAGCTAAGCTAACCGACTGCTGGCTGTTGCAGAATGAGGAAAGCGAATAATAGTGTTGCCCAAAGTGTCAAACAATTTCTTTAAAAGTACAAAAAGTGGAGACCACATATCCATTCATGACACTCTCGTCTTCTCTCCCTGACAGATCTGTGACAAGGAGTGGCATTACTACGTCATCAACGTGGAGTTCCCGGTGGTGACCCTCTATGTGGACGGAGTGACCTACGACCCCTACCTGGTGACTGACGACTGGCCCATCCACCCCTCACAGATTGACGTGCAGCTCACGGTCGGTGCCTGCTGGCAAGGTGAGTGTGCAGAGCCGACGAAGATGATGATGGGATAAGAGATGGTAATAATGGTGACAATGAAACAATGAGGAGCCTGGGACTGAAAGATGAGGTGTATTTAGTATTCTGCTGATTGAATATATAGCTTCTACGTGCGGGCAAGTTCATGAATACGAATAATATTATTACTAGGGGACTCATTGAGTGTTGAACATTTTCTTTGGCCTTGAATGAGCAATTAAGAAGGGCACTTAGTGTGCCTTTGACAAACGATTGAACCCAGCGTGAATGGAGGCGTACAATTGAACTGTCCTTCTGAACTGATAGCTGCCACTAATTGCACGAGGGGTAGAAGAAATTACACTTTTTCACTCAGATCAGCTTACCGTTGATTTGATAGCACAAATGAGATGGCTCAGTGATGCTTAACCCCCCCCAAGATAAAGAGTCAAGTTATCTTTTTGTGCAGGAGCAGGTCATTTAGCGTCGCTTTTATCTGCAGCGGGGAACCCCTCTTCCTCCTCCTCCACCTCCTCCTCTTCCTCCCTGTTCTTTCATTGAACACCCGCCTTTAGGAGGAATAAAAAGGCCTTGAATAGAAAAGAGAGTTGAGAGACGAGTCCTGCTTTTCTAGGTTTTAGCTAAGCCTCTGTAAAGAGTTGGTAAGGTGATACTGAAATCTCAACACAAGCCATTAGCCACAACAGACTGCCTCTAAGTGTCCACCATGTTGATTGCAAACATGTTGCAAAAGATGAGCTCATTTATTCTCCAACCGGATCGGCTTCAGCTCGGAGTGTTGTTTTGAGAGCAGCGCTGAAAAGAAATTCAACATTTGCAAAGCTGCATTATAGTGCGTTTATCTCTGCTTTCTATCGCGCTGCTGAATGGCATCGCAGATAAAATAACAAATTGTAATTTCAGAGTTCAGACAGGACAATGCGATAGCGTGCGAACGGATGGCAGAGTAAACAAAAAAGATTTGTAAGCTCCAAACAGTGGGACTGCAGACAACTGAGATATTTTCTGCCCATATTTAATTAAATTTCACGATATCATTTCACGGCTCATAACATTTAACTGGTCAGTCAGTATGATCCAATGTAAATGCATCCTGCCCGACCAAAGCAAATGAGTGTAATTTAGTATGATCATATTACTGATATTTATGCAAAGAGGGCATTCTAGTGTGGTGTGGCAAGATTTCAGTCTGTAAAATCTGTAATTAAACCTGCCTCAAACCGTCAAGGGAGGCGGCTAACACACATTAATCAGGTTTTATTAGTAGGGCAGGTTTACTGTCTAAAGGTGATAAAGCAGAATAAGCACTGCCTCTGAAGCGTCTTTAACTTTAATCAAAATAAAACATTTGTTGTGGTCAAACGTGATAAATTTTAAAGACTTGAATTTCACTACAAAGTATGGTTTCTTGATAGTGTCAGTGAAAAATGATCCATAAAGTCTGACCGTAAGATATAGAAGCTGTTGGTTTAGAGGAATGACAGTGACAATGATGTGATAACTGTGTACTGTGAGCAATGGACAGCATCATCTGTCTGTGTCTGTGAGAATGCCACAGGTTTGGTTGGTTTTGAATCTCCATCCATCCATCCATCTGTAACCTGCTTATCCAGTTAAGGGTCGCAGGGGTGCTGGAGCCGATCTCAGCTGTCAATGGGTGAAGGTCGCCAGTCTGTCGCAGGGCTGACAGATATAGACAAACAACCATTCACACTCACATCCACACCTACGGGCAATTTAGAGTCTTCAATGCACCTAAGCTGCATGTCTTTGGACTGTGGGAGGAAGCCGGAGAACCCGGAGAGAACCCACGCTGACACGGGGAGAACATGCAAACTCCACACAGAAGGTTGTCCAGCCCGGGAATTGAACCCCTCTTGCTATGAGGCGACAGTGCTAACCACTACACCACCGTGCAGCCTGGTTTTGAATCTACTCTGGTATATTTGACAATTTGGTCTGGTTCGTTTTGACCAGCGTGACAGCTGTCAATCAAACTGTGGTGCAGACTAAACAAAAGAGTGGCTTCCAAATGGACAGGCCTGTGTGAGAGTGTGTGGTTTTAGCATATATTCAAAAGCTAAACTACTATTTCATCTATCCGATGTACATGAACTGTTAAGAAAGTGATCACCTGATCTACTATATAAGCAATTTATAACCCTTTCTTTTTACCCACGGGAACACAAATTCACACTAGTAGGCAAACTGTCAAAAGGAGCTAAAACAGAGGTGTGTTGAGCCAACATGTTCTCATACTGCTCTTGGCGTCACTTTCTAACGCACTGTGTAGGCTAGTGCATCAAACTATCACGCCTCATTACGGTCGCAGTAAACGTGGTTAAAGTTGTGTAATCAAACAAAAACGCTTGCTTAGGTTTAGGCAACAAAATCACTTAGTAAAGTTTAGGAAAATCATCATGGGTGGGGCTTAAAGGACTATTATATTCGAGAAAAGGCAAATATCTAAGACTACACTAGGCAACTCAAACTAAAACAATCAAGAATAAAAAATATTACCTAAGGTAAGAGGGAAATTATGTATTTTAGATTTTGGGGTAAGATAACCCTTTTAAAATAAGTATGAAGTCAGTAAAACATTACAAATTGAACATGAGTATGGAAAACAAGTAACAAAGATCACTAATGTAACTTCTAAATAACTGAGCAACAATTTAGAATATGTAAAAACGGTCAACACAAGCTAAAGGATGCATTGTGAGTTTTTTATCAGACGCCAAGGGGCGTGGCAAAGCGTCGATATTTGAAGCCCTAGGAATGAGAACAGGCTGGTTGAGCCTACCGTATATCCTAGTCTATGTATCTTTGAAGTTTCCCATTAGAGACATGCACATGGACACATGGAGAGATCAACGGCACAGGACACCTCGCAAATACTTCCATTCAAAAAGTACAAGGGCCCTGATATACTCAGAAACTGACACATAGAAGTAGGACACAGTACCTGCTACTGTAGGCAAGTAACGGCCCATCCTTTTCGTGGACAGATTGTTAACACTACAAGGAATAGATTGCGTTGCTCATTAAAATGCATGAGACACACTTGTTAGTGTGTGACTTCCTGCAACAACAAAGCAGTGAATTATCCAGCTGTGAAGTGTGCATTTGCACACTTTCATTCTCCTCCTGATCTCTAATAGAAAGGGTTGCCCCCGCCCGTCCTTCTTCCTTCACCTCTGAGAGTAAGTGCTGGCTGTGCAGTTTTCACACAGTCAGCCTATATTTACCCTCTGACCTGGCAGAGAGTGTTCATTTTCAGAGGTGTGTAACAGTGAGGCAGCCGGGAGGAACACACTCATCTCGCCTCATTCTTCTTCTTTTTTCCCTGTGTAATCACCCTGTGCTTGCCTCCCTCACCACAGCATGCAGGAAGAAGAACTGTTGATTACAAACGTGGACAAATTGGACCATAAATATCTGTTTAAATACAGAATAATGACTAAACACAGGCACGCAGGTAGAGTTACAATAAATCACAAAGTAAACGGGAGACTATCTCTCTTACACTTAAGTAATGGTCCTATTTCCAGCTCACCCATGCCTCTTCAGTCTCATCTGTTGCTCTTTTGGAAATGACGCAAATAGATCTGAGGAGAAGGGAGAGTGAAGATCTATTGAGCATCGGGCGCTGCACATAGCGGCCACATAGCGCTGACACCACGTAAAAACCAGCCTCTCTGTAAAGTGGAATGATCAGCGGTTTCATCACCCATATCATCCGCGCTCCGCAGCGTCTCGCTAATCCCCTCTCCTCTGTCTGGGACCCCTTAATGGTTTCTCTGGCCACGGCCTAAATTGATAACATCTGTCAGGGAGGGACCGAGCGGAGAGGTGGACATCTAGAGAGAGAGAGAGAGGGAGGGCAGGAATAAGGGAAGGAAATAGTAGCTGAGTTGAGGAAGGGGGGAGCAGGTGAAGCATAAAGAAAGAGGGGAAAAAATGGGTTTGGCGTAGTTTGTAATACGTGAATAGAAATGTGATGTTGTGGTTTTTAGAAGAGAGACTCTAATCTCCCGGTACCTGGCAGGGTGTCAGAAAGCACTTAAATGCTGGCTCTCAGTATGCAAAGCAGCTGTGGTTGTTATACTGAACTGAAACGAGAGCCAGATAACTTTCATTCAGGGAAGATTGCTGACAATGAACGAAGGAATCAATGAAGGGCTGCCAGCCATACAACACAAAGAATACATATATTTACAGAAAGACCATCCAAAACCATAATCACTGACTGTTTATCCGCCTGTCAAATTTTTTCCTTCCTGGCACAGGAATCCTGTAAAGAATCTTGAATCCGCATTTGATGGCTTCATTATATTGTGCTTCAACACTGTAGCTGAAGATTTCAGCATCCTCACCAGTTGATTGGGGCAACTGGGGGCTTAGTGGTCGAGCAGGCTGGTCCTTCAATCAGAGGATCGGCAGTTTGATCCCCGGCTGCGCTAGTTCAGGTCCATGTGTCCTCGGGCAAAACACTTAACCCTACATTTAATGGGTGTGAATGGTTAGTTAGAGTCCTGATGGACAGGTGGCACCTTGCATGTTAGCCCCGGCCATCAGTGTATGAATGGGTGGATGATGACATAGAAAATATACAAGTACAAGTCCATTTACTATTTAATGATCTATGTAGAAGAAACCAAAAAAAACTATATACTAAAACTTAATACACATAGAATTGACTAGTCATGACCATGGCCTAATTTTACATAATCTATTACCCCATAAATGTATGTTGATGATATGTTAGTTTGAATTTAGAAGTAATGCTAATATACTGCTAACGCTTGCAGCTTTCTTTACAGAGGGTAGATGATTTCACATTGCCTTTTTCTAACATTTCTGTGCTCGTGTTTTTTAAAAAGCAGCTGTCCAAAGCTTGACAGGCTCAGTAGAGGAGTTTAGTGACAGATCAAGACAGAAAACTAAGTATAAAAAAGATGATCAAGAAGTCTTTTTCCTGCTCGCTTTCTTCAAAAGTCTCTCAGTAATTTGGTAGCAGGTGCATGAGGGCTCACGCTGCCACACATGCTGAGGGGGCGAGACCCAAATTAATGGGAAAAGAAATCACTGAGTGAGCAACAAAGAGAGTAATGACAGAAAACAGCACAGCTAAGGGGGAAGAGTTTCGGCGAGAGAGGTTTTATAGCTGCCCCCCGTATTTCAATCTGCCCAGTCAAGAAAAAAAGCCTTTGTCAGTCTCTCCACTGGGAAGGCAAGCAGGCAGGGAGGTAGATGACAATGCAGTGGGTTGATATGGGAAGATCACACAACCAGTAGGACTCTGCTACACGGGCAACAAATAAGCTCTACCCATGTGACCATAGTGTACAATGTTCCTGCAGTTTAGCCGTCGTAGAGCAATGATTCTAAATTGAATGTCTGCATTTGCTGCAGTCCATTTCTCTTCTATTTTCACAGCCAGGAAAATAGGGCATGATAAAGTAACTTCAAGTAGTTATGTCTCCAGCTGCTCCTGAATGAGCTGCTCACACTGTGGACACATCACTCACGGCGGTGATAGATGTGCGTGCGTCGTCCACAGGGAATTAGAGGTTAGGTCAGGCTTGGGAATGCCTGATGAAGAATAGCCAAGGGGAAGTGAATTGAGGATTCCCCCAACTCCAGTTACTGAAGAATATTGCATAGTATTTCTTCAGTCGCCAACTGGATTACCTGGTTCAAGGAATAAATGTATCTCTTCCCTACTTTATTTTTTTTAATTTGTCGCTGGCTGTATGGTTGGAGGGTAGTTTAAAATGGGAGCAACTTTCCTGTTGTTTTTTTTTTATTGGTTTATTTGGAAGGGATAGTGCACTTTATGAAACATTTCAGTAAGTTAGAGCCAAAATTCTGGTTCATTATTCTCTTCCGTCCAAGCTGATTGGGACCCATTCCATTTTTTGCTGTATCTACTGGTTAACTGGAATTGCAACATTGCTCAGAAGTAGGCTGGAATAGCAAGCAGTAGCTTTTTTTTTTTAACATGGTAAACCTCAGACATTCCCCGTCACTCGTCACTTTCAAAACTGCACTTAAAACTCATCCATTTAAATCTGCTTTCAACCTGTCATGCTAGTTAAAAGTATGTATTTTTGTCTTATTGTTGTTTTGTTTATTTCTGTTATAATATCATCTCTCTGCCTTTTGTTTATTTTGTTTCTGTCTTTATCATGTGAAGTGCCTTTGAGTACCTTTTTGAAGCGCTGTACAAATAAAATGTATTATTATTATATACACAGAATCACATACTCAATGATTGAACACATAGAAACTGGCACTCGGTCAACGTCTTTTAGATAATGACTAGTGTGCACACATTTCCAAATGATGAAAACTAAGTTTAGAAAGGAAAACAAATGTTACTTTTTGCTGCAAGAGGCATGAGGCAGATATTTTGATAGAGAGATATTGTATGCACCTTATATAGATGTTTGCCCATCGGTCACTGAAAAATTTTTTTGGGGAGTATGCAAAAGTTTGGACTCTTTTGATAACAAATGTTATTAGATGAAGCGACCGTCAGGGCTTTGGTGGATTACAGCCAGAGTTGGAGGAAAGGGAAGATAAAGTGAGGAAATAAAGGTGAAGTTTTCATACCCAGAGCTAGTAACCTTTCACTAATGAGTGGTTTGGAGACTTCTCTTGCTGGTATTGGCCTTTATGGAGTTCAGAGAACATACTTTATACGTGTTGACTTTTTTCTTACCTCTATCTCGATGGTATGCCTGAGAAACACTTGCGCTTTAACATAGCAGTACTCTTTGCTTAGTTACAGAATAGAGACACAAAGCATCCATCTTAAGGCTAATTATAGGCATCAAATTGGTCATCAGGACTCATAATAAGAGAGCGGATAAGGTCACTGTCAGGGACTTATATGTGCCACATACCATCAGAGACGAACATGACACCATGGTGATTCCTCTAGATTAACCCTGAACTTTTTGTGATTTATTGTTTTGTGTGTAGGTGGGGAGGTGACCAAGCCGCGGTTCACTCAGTACTTCCGGGGCAGCCTATCCGGACTGACCATCCGACCGGGGAAGATCGAGAGTCAGAAGGTCATTTCCTGTCTGCAGGCCTGCAAAGAGGGACTGGACATCAACTCCCTCGAGAGTCTGGATAAGAACATAAAGGTATTCATTTATTCCTTTTTTATATGTCGTTTTTTTATACATATTAAACAAGCATGATATGACATGGTAACATTGGTGAGCCTAAGCTAAGCTAACCGGCTTCAGGACGTATTGATATTCATCAACAAGGCATGAGAGTGGCATCAATATTCTCATCTAACTATTTGCAAGAGAGCAAATAAGCAGATGCCAGAATGGTGAACTATTTCTTTAAAATCACTTCCTGCAAGCAGTAAAAGTTTGTTTTCTACTGAGTATACATTCAACATATTACATCCTCCTCTGCTGCACAAGCAAAAACACACATTTTGATCCGAGTTGAAAGACAAACTCTCCCTCTTTTGATCACCAGTTGGCTCCCACAGACACCCCCACACCCCCACAACACTCTCACCAGCTCAGCTAATCCATCTCCCTGCACTGTGGAAGATAGAGGGCAGACAAGATGGATAGGGGGGTTTGTGTAGACTCAAACCCCCCCTACCCACCCATCCTCAGCTGCTTTAAGTCTTTCTCTATCTTCACTCTTCTTCTCTTCCCTCACTCTGGCTGCTCCTTCCATAGAGCTCCCTGTGCTGTGGTCCACAAAGAGATCCATGCCAGCCTTCTGAGGAGACAAGGTGGGATGAGGAGAGAGGACGAGAGAGGAGGGCCTCTCGAGGGGGCCAGTGTAGTTTAATCTTTTGAAAGCAATTTCATTTTCTTCTTAGCAGCACACTCGTAGGGCTCCCATAAGTCCACGGGAGGCTTAAGGACAGCGTTTAGCCGAGCAGGTGCGGCACAGTCAGAGGAGAATAACGGGGAAGGGTAAGGGAAGGCGGAGGGAGGGAGGTTGAGGCGAGAGACGGCAAGGTTTGAAGGAGGAAATGACAGGGGAGAGGGAGCGCATTGGAGGGCCCCATGGAGAGCTGAAGTACCGTCACACTGCTGCTGAGAGCCAGTTTTGGGAAATGGCAGACACTCAGTGCAGTTCTAGCAGGAGACCACTAAAACTCACTTAAAAGTAAGAAGGACTTCAAATCCCTACCATCAAACCCAGCAGGAGAACACTCACCTCTGCCAAACTATACTTGCAAGCAGAGTCCGCCAAGTATTTTCGAGCCTCTTGACTTAAAGGGTCATATCAGTGTTTTGGACCGTTTACGACAAAGTTCACC
This sequence comes from Anoplopoma fimbria, assembly GCF_027596085.1. NCBI lineage: Eukaryota > Metazoa > Chordata > Actinopteri > Perciformes > Anoplopomatidae > Anoplopoma > Anoplopoma fimbria. Next base: position 4,527,687 of record NC_072449.1, on the reverse strand, counting down.
AATATTCCTTTTACTATCACACTCCTATTTAGCTTCCTGTTGTCAGTGCAGCCACGGGTGTTCATTGATTTCTGTATAGAGTATGAAAATCCATTTGCAAAGGCCTAAGACTAAACCTTCAAATAGGCAATCTATCACAGTGAACGTCAGATCTGTTGTCAGTCAAAGTGACCTTACTGTTTCTTAATAATGCAGTCCAAATATGATGCTCACTTTGATGTATTCCCTGTTTCAAGCAAGTCTCTGAAAGCTCTGGCTCATTATACTGTGTTTTGAAGTAAATCAATGGCTGGCTAGAAGGTATAAAATCAAAGTCTCTATTGCATGCTTTAGACCTACAATACTACAATTATTCTGTCTGTATATATAATATTTTAGTTATTGTGGATTTTTAACTTTTTTTTAACGTATTTGTATTATTCTTTACTGCGTTATTAATTATTTAAACATTTACTATGTCTCTTGTTTGCACTATCCTCTCTGCTGCTGTGATCCTGCAAATTTCCCCGCTGCAGGACAAATAAAGGATTATCTTATCTTATCTTATCTTATCTTTTAACCATTTCTATTACAAAGCCGAAATAAGTAAATCCTGATGTCTTTACCTCTGGAAATGAAGGTATTTTTGTGGTAGATGTATGACACATTGAAGCTGCAGGTTAATCTGTCCATGCCCTCTCCCTTCTAAGAGTCACTTTGTCTTTCTTTCTTTCTTCATAAAACATATCTACAGCATCCCAAATGGAACGAATTGAGTGCAGCTATAGATGGCTCCGGTCTCTATCTAACATCTCCGTTTTTTCTCTTTCTGTAGTTCCACTTCAACCCTGCCCAGTCCATCTTGGTAATGGAGGGAGAGGACTTGGAAAACATGAACGCGGCTGTGAGGAAAGTTTCCTACATTAACTCTCGTCAATTTCCCACATCGGGCATCAGACGTCTGCACATCTCCACTACCGTCCAGTACGTACAACACTTCTTCTCCTCTTCTTTCCTCCCATTGTCTTTTTCTTTCTTTTTTTAACTTTCTATCTGCAGTCCTACATTTGTTTCCCTTCATATTTTCTGGGTTTCTCTCTATCCCCCTCCCAGATATGAGGAGTGTTAACGCACATTGACACTTCTGTTAAGTATTAAGACAACACAGTAGATATCACAGCCTGACTGATACGTAATTCCAATCTCACGCATTGATCCCAACCTCTCTCTCTCTCTCACGCTCTGTGTTTACCCTTTCCTCTGCTGTCTTTTTCCTTAAATACACCATTTGATGTTCCCTGTCGCCACTGGGACCAATTTTTACATTTTCACGTCATGTTTTAATAATTCTGCCTTGGTTTTGCCAGAGGAACGAGTGAAAAGAGAGATAGAAAAAAAAAAGAGAGAAAGAGAGAGAGGCTGGCGGGTAAAACAGCCTCCCTTGGCAGGTTACCATTAAAATTCATGATTGTTTTAAATATATGTAGACCCCTGCAGCGCGGCCCCGGGAGTTGACTATCCACCCTCCTGCTGGGTTCGATGCACGCCCGTGGGCCTAAGAACTTCAACAAACACAGCAGAAGTAAAGCGTGTGTGTTCGTGCATGTTGATGTGTGCGCTGCACTTGCTGCTGGTGATGAAGCAGAGTCATCTCAGTTAGAAGCTCTCTGATTATCAAGGAATACATTATGTTAATGACGGCTAAGCTTGCGTCATCGCTAAGTGTTGTTTTAATTAAGTTTTTCTCGCAGACTGCTGACTGGTCTGCTGGTTGCCGTAGCTGTGTGCATGTCTGAGTGTTTTTGTGCGTGTGTGTGTGTGTGTGTGTGTGCGTATAACAGAGTGGAAACAGAGTGAAACACTACTTTTGGATATGTGTGGCAAATGTGCGAGAGGGCATCCATTCAAAAGCATGTGCAGAGACTCACTGATGAGCTGTATTTTAGCTGCCAGTTTATTTTTATGTTCACGTGCAGATGAGAAACCAGTTTGAAAAACAAATTGCTCCTCATCTAAGTTAGTTACGCTGAGAGCCTGAAACATGGCCTCCTGCTATAACACTGAATAAACTCCCCAGTATCGCTCCTCACAAATGCCCCATGATGTTAAATATTTCCTGCCAATGCAATTAAACTTGTTTTCTTGCTGACGCCTAGTAAGTGTAATTACTGCGAGCATCGACGAAATAATTAAGCAAACAGCGCTAATCTTTAAAGACAACCCTGCTGGACTCCCCTGTTATTTCGTCTTTGGGATAAACTTATTTCTTTTTTTTTCTCTCATGGTTAGAGGTTAAGAGATTATGTTAACAGAATAGATATAAACCAGCATATAAATAGAGTGAGAAAATATGCTAATTAAATGGAGAAAAGATACAACTCTTTGCTAACGATCCATAAATGCAATGCTTTTAAAACTTTAGGTTTGACACCTGTTTTTAATGACAAAAAAGTTATTAGGACTCTCTCAAGACTCTCTGAAATTTCAATTTACTGCCCACTATACATTAAGCTACTTAACATTTACAATATAGCATCAGTAGGCAAGATTAGGCATGCATACCAGTTTAACCAATAGCACACTAACAATAAGTGTGCAAGAGAGTTCTTTGGAAAGGCTGAAGTGCCCTCTCATCCACATGCCAAATGACCTCTTTCACAGCCATTGGCAGTTGTGCGGCCTGTTAATTATGGTAGTGTGATTGATTTATTTTTTTCTCCTCCACCCGCATTCTGCGAATACCCGTTCTTTTCTCTGCCTCTGATTGGCTATTACTCGTTTACTTCTTCGTTGAAGTTTATTGCTGATGAACAAGATTAGTGGTCAGTCGGTCTCAGATGTGAATGTTTTTTCATAAAGATGACAGCCTTCTTGTATAGTGCTCTCATATATAAATAGAATGTCCTAATAATGGGAGAAAATTGTTTTTAAATATTTTGATATATACATTTGCTACCTGGATAGAATACAATTACAGTTTTGGTGGAGGTAATTGAATATAGTGATTAACAAGAACATTTAAAAATGGCACTAGATGAGTGAACGAGGGAGTTATTTCCATGCAGCCTGTGATAGCGACGATATATATGTTTTTTTTATGTAATTCTACCTCTTAGCCCTTCATTACTATTCATGAACTTCTCCATAAAATACTTACAAGATATAAGGCCTACTCAGATTTATCAATTTTATGTAAATGATATGTACCTTTGAGGGAATTTAGCACAAGTTTTACGGCATGCTTCATGCAATTTCATCGAATCTCGTAATAAGAGTATAACCCTTTATGTTGGGTTCTATGTATTACAAGACAGGATGGACCAGGTTTATAATGTAAGTTCTATTTTTATACGTTTTAAACTATAATTCTGGCCGCATTGCCCCTTTAACAAATCGTGTTCTTCCTGCTGCAAGAAGTCACAATATCTGACAAACATCAGTTGTTTCTCTTGGCTGTCGGATGTTTATCTTGGGTCAGAAGTTTGGGCAGATTGTGTTGCCGAGATTTGTTTGATGTGTCAACATGTCACTGAGGCCTGCTCGGACACGTGACGTACCCTTCATGCATATAGAGATAAACCTTCAAAAGCAAGCTTGCCGCTATAAAAAAAAAAAGCAATAGCTGCATTTAAGCACATGTGCAGAGACAGTAAATCTGTGTGGTTTCAAAATAATTACATTTTAAGAGAAGCATTCACAAAGGTTTGTTTACTGCACATGATATTTCTGTCTCTTTGCGCTCCACCACTAGCTGGGAGAGATTAATTATAATGTTGAAGTGAAATGTGTGATTAACAGGGTAAATATTTTCAGCAATGTCAGAGATAATAGCGGACCCCTTAGGAATTTGTATTTCACCAATTATATGCGAGTGTAGATGTTGTTTTTACACAAGAGTTGGAACAATACAAGTTCTTTTCTAAATCATATCTCCTCAACACAGCTTTAAAAAGTAAACAATAATAAAGTGACTTATGAGTAAACACCTCTATTGAGTACAAGATGAATGGGCTTTGCTTATTACTACTTAGCTTATGTTGCTGCTAAAGATAATGAATGGTCTACGTTTTGTCGTAGCCGTGTCAGCAGTGTGTGTGTGTGTGTGTGTGTGTGTGTGTGTGTGTGTGTGTGTGTGTGTGTGTGTGTGTGTGTGTGTGTGTGTGTGTGTGTGTGTGTGTGTGTGTGAAAATAATCTTTACAGGGCCCCCAACACAGTGATGCAACTTCATTTTAATGTATTTTTGACTATCATTACCATATTTGTGGGGAATCCATGTGTAGAGTCTGACAGTTGACATGTACAGTAGGGGAAGAATATAAAACATGTGTGATTATATGTTAGTTAATAACCTCCATAAAACGGGTGATTTAACTTCCAATTTGTTGTTTTAGTACTTCCTCCAAAACCAACCAACAGAAAAAGATTCACTTCAACCGAATTATTTTTTTCTTGCGAGCCAGAAAGCAGCCTCCCGCCATAAAACGTCAGCAAGTGCTGAAACCCCCCCCCCCCAACTGCCCCAGACAGTATCATTCCCCGCAAATAAACAGGGATGTTAATTAATTCCTCCAAATGTGATTAAATGTGTTTCGTGCTGACGACTAATAACTGCAATTACCGCAGGCATCGAGAAAATAAAAGTAGTCGGCGCTAATCTTTGCAGGCTCCCTTGTCATATTTCTTTATAATTAAGTTGGACTGGCTCCAGTAGGGTTTTTATTTCTAGTTTTTTTTTCTCAGCTCGGCGGGCCCACGCAGCATCCGTCTCCCTGCATCACTGAGTTTGTATCTCCCACCGCTCACAACAATGGCTTCGTGCCCGAGCAGCGAACAGACACACAGCACACCGGCTGTGGCCAAAGGAAAGATAAGGAGAGATTACACGATGCCCACGAAACAGGCTTTTGTCTCAAACTGTGGCCTCAGACAACTGACTGCGGAGGATTAGAGACGATAGTTAAGTTTCCATCCAGCTGTCGGGCCAAATTGGACGGATTTTTTAGGTATTATTTCAAAACACTAAAAGTGAATTTGATCTTTTTAATCAGATGAGTTAAAGCCGTTTAGTACGCTTGCTGGATGTAGAACTAATCAGGTCTTAGAAGAAATTGTCACTTTAAGTTTGTGCTATCGAAAGACAAAAAAGGAAGAATGAATAAAGAAATGTGCTTGGCCAATTGTTGATTGGCTCGTTTTGGTGTCCCTGAAGTAATCGATCCGCTATCATGTTTTATACAAAATGTATTAACCCAAGTTCTGCTTTGTGCTTTTTGCAATTTCAGTTCCCTTGTCTTCAAGCCAATTTTGTTTCCTTTCATGGGCTTTTGATTAGGTTTTTGAAATGAAAATATGTGGTTAACACAAGTTTAAGAGATTTTAACATTTTGTCTTTTGACATAAAATACGTTAGTAAGTGCTCCACTATCCAATTTATACGCTCTTACAAATATCATACAAGTTATCTTGCTGAACAAAACATCAAAGTAATGTCAATGTCTCTGCAATAACCTTAGATCCAATGGAAGAATACCATTGGCTTTTTGCCGAGGTGACCTGCAGCCCTCTATTCATATCTCTATATGATTTAGATCCCAGTCTCAGGTATTTTTGTACAATATATCAATGGTTCCCCTCCTTTCCTGTTAAGCGTTAGCTGAATGAACCACAGCCTTTACAATATATACGTGGCAGCAGTGTCAGTTTTCTCAGCAGTGTCTGAAATAACTCCCTACAGCACAGTCATCATTTAACAGTATATGATTGTCTGAATTCTGAGTGTCAAACGTACGGACTATATGCCTTCCAATCAGTGCTCTCGAAATCTCAATTTACTGCTAACTATAGAGTACACTATAGTGTCTTTTAAGGAGAAGTGAATGACTGAATGAGGGTTTCATTTGACAGTTTTGGCGTGCAGTGTGATAAGAGGTTTTAGGCAAACCATTCCCCAGTAAAGAGTCATGTACAGTATATACTTCATGATTGCAACTCAACACTTCCTCCAGAATGTTCACATTAGAAGCCTAGCAGCCTTTCCTTTATTGCAACACCTTTACATTTCAAATTCAATAGGAGGTTTTGTGGATTGAAGCTCAACGTCAAGCAGTGAATGGCAAGGAAGAAAAGAAAAGTAGGATTAGCATGTATACAAAATGTCTGTAAAAGGGAGAAACTGGGAGCAGCGGAGTGGTGGCTAGAACATAATGTCGTTAAATGACTCATCGTTGTTGTATTGGTGGACTTCGTGCTGTGGAAATGGACACTGTACTAAATTTCCCATGTGACTGTATACATTTAATTCCACCACTCTCAACCTTGGAGCCCCATCAGCTGTTGGAGTCTGCCTACCTTGGATATCCTTAACAATAGGATATAAAACCCCAAGTTGTAGGGATGAGAAAATGTGTACAATAAGTCAAAGTTTAGGATATATCTCCCAGAAACGTATCATACACATCCAGTATCCAAAGACACGTCTTATACGATTTGCTTTGACATCCAGCCAAACAAATATTTTTCCTTTCATTGTTTCTAATTATTTTCACAGTGATTCATATAAAAATACCCAGCTAGAAATGATAAAACCAGATGGGAATTCATCATATGGATTTATGCATTGCTGTATAGTTTACATCAGAATGTAGGGGAGAAAATACAGGATGCATAACAGCTGAAATATCATCGCCCAGGTTTTCCAAATGCAGGAAATAAGCTTGTTATGAGTTCTTGCTGTAGCTGGTTACTGAGCTCGAGGAGGGGAGAGGAAGCATTGATGTCCCTCCCACTGACAGATGTTTGTGTGCTTGAAAGGCCTTCGGTGAAATGTAAAAACAAAAAATCAGGTTGTTTGTTCAGCTTTCACGGCTTACACCATCACCACCCCTCAAATACTTTCCCTCCTCTCCTCTCTCTCCCTCCCCCCCTCTGTCCTTTTTCTCATTTTAGTGTCTCTTGTTTTCCATTTGATTGATGTGTAATCCGCACACCACTGGCTTCTGTGTATGTATGTGTGTGTGTGTGTGTGTGTGTGTGTGTGTGTGTGTGTGTGTGTGTGTGTGTGTGTGTCAACCAATGCAGTTGTGAGTCAGATGTCTACACTCATTTCTGCAAGTATGGCCAATCTGTTTCTGTCCGCTCACCCACCACTACCCCCCCAAACCCCCGTGCGGCTGTGTTGTGAGCTCACAGCCGGCTAGCTTAAGTCCTACAGAGCCGATACGTGTCCGTCTCGTAAAGGTTGCCAGTGGACGCTGTGCATTTAAACACATGCTTGCACACGCTGACATGGAAAGGCAGGGAGGCAGACATGCACGTATGAAAACACAGCGGGCAGATCTGTGTCCGCTGCCTGAGCATTGTGGCCTGGATTTATCAGCTTTTAGTGCAGCTGAGAGCCCCTGCTGGTATTGATAAGCACCGTTTTGCATTCTGATTGGTGCACTTGTTACTTACGGACGGAGCGATTTCATTGTATTTTGCTCCTCTGTTGCCCTCTGTCACCCTTTGCTGCTGTGTATCAACTGGATGGCCCTTACAGAAGACCTTCTCTCCACTGAACAGGGTTCAGCCACGTTGAGGGAATGGTGATGAAAAAAGAGAAATGCACTCAGCGACACTTTCGTTCACTCACAAAGGACAACGTGGGTGACACAGTGTGTGTGGAGGATTGTAGTCAATGCCGTGGTATTGTGAAAGGTTTCAGTAATAGTCACCAAAGAAAAAAAATCATTTTGCCCTCTCAGTGTAATTATAACACTAGACTTGTCCATCTGTGATGTGTCTGTTTTTTTCTTTTTTCTGTTTCTATTTATGCCCAAAATTGCCCTTGTGGATTAATAAAGTTGTATTGTATTGTATTGTATTGTATTGTATTGTATTGTATTGTAACACATAAATAATGGTTCCTTCTGAAAAGCTGAGGCTCTACCCAGAACCATTTGCTTTTGAAGAAAGGGTTTTTTTCAAGAATTGTTGACACCCCCTAAAAATTGTGATTGTGATTCATCATTGTTGTGAGTTGCACAGCACCACATCAGCACCAGCTCTAAATAAAACCCTTAGAATATAAAATTCTAAGGGTTACCCTTGGTATGTAAAAGGGTTCTCAATAGAACCCCCTCTCTGGAAGGAACCTCCAGAAAATGTGGGGAAACCATTACACCATAGAAGGGTTATCTTTACGACCTCTCATAGGGGGTTCTGGATGGAACCTTTCACAGCTGGTTCTAGGTACAACCCTTTATGTTGGGTTGTAGGTCGGTATTTCTGAAAGGGTTCCAGGTGGAAACTTTACAAAAGGATATACCAGGAACCAAAAAGGGTATTGCTATGAGGACAACCTCTAGAACCCAATATGGTTTTAGTTAGCACCTTTGTTTCTAAGAGTGACCTACATACATCCGAAGGAGAAATTAACTTTATTTGGGTTCTTAAGAGGGTGCAGCTGCTAATTAGCATACGAGAAATGAGACAGTATTTAACATGAATTAGTTCTTCTAGAGTAGTAATTAAACAGTACTACTTTTTCAGTAATACATTCCTTTTTCCTTTTAGGTCGTAAGAAGGTAAACATTTAAGGATTAGTTCCACATTTTTGGAAATACACTTGTTTGATGAGAAGATTGGTACCACTCTCATATATGTAAGCTATACATGAAGCTATCACCAGCAATTAGCTTAGCTTAGCATAGAGACTTGTTTAGCATAAAATTAAATGTAAAAACAACAAGAGTTGCTGCTGGAACTATTTAGATATATCATGAAATATCTTCATCTCCTGGTTGAACACAACTAATAAAGTCAAAACAAACACCAACCCATTGCAAGCTTGCATCCAGCTCTAACTCTTCTGCCTTTCTCCATCCCTCCAGGTGTTTTGGTGAGGACACATGTATCACCATCCCAGACATCGATGCGGTGGTGATGGTGTTGCAGCCTAGTGAGCCCAGGATAACCATCACGGGAGTGGAGAGACTGAATCGGCCCGCCTCCGACTTTAAGGCGCCAGAAGGCACAGCTCTGTTCCAAGACCTCCACATCATCAGCACAGTCACCAGGGCAGACGTCACCACACATCACACAGGTATGGACCATCACACAGGTATGGACCATCACACAGGGTGGTAGTCTTATGATATGGGTTCTGTCATACTTAAAGCAAGTGAAGGAAATCTATGACAACTTATTCAGGTCTAAAAATGTTGTTCATATGCTCGTGAGAACAACAGTAAATTTGCAACCTTTCGAAAAGCAGTTGGTGGGAAGCCAGTGAAGGTTTTTGTAGCTTATTGCATGAGTATCTTTACAGAGAACATTCCCAGTGACAATCTCAAACTCCAAAAGGTAGGCTACGAGTGTTTCTCACAAAGTCGGTGATAGGTTCCTCCCTGCAAGTAGAAATCTGTCTCGGCTAAATATTTCAGCAGAATTTCATATTGATAACGTTTTCAGTCCCATAGCCATGCAGTGCCACCTGTCTCACTTTAAAAAAAACAAAAAACTTCAGAGAGAACCTGAACAACGCATCTCATGAGACTGCGAATCAGCAGCAGGAAGTATTTCTTTCATCTGGTACGTCTGTGCGCATGCCGCAAACTCAAGAAAAGAAAAGTTGTACTTTTGGTCTAACACTGCCTGATTCTCTTACTTGATGGAAGTTAAGGGTATCAAAACACAACTAGAGCAGTTACTAGTGAGTCTGTCAAGTTCACAAGCAAGTATTCAAATCTTCACTTTAGTCAAAGTATCACTACACACAATACAATAATATCTTACAGGAAGTTACAGGAAAGGTTAGAGCGTCTTTATCTTCTATAATGTGATGTATATCTGAATATTTCAATGGAATATGTAGGCTGGTAAAAGAGGTTTAAATCCTTCAGACTTGATGGGATCTCCCAAAACTGAGTGTTGCTTAGTAAATAGGGCGGACAATATAAAGCTGTAGAGTGCCGTTGGCCTCCGCCCATTTCTCACCTGATGTATTATATCAAAAGACCTAAACCACATTCCTTTAAATGTGAATAATGGTTAACAAATGCTCTGCAAACTAAGATCTAAATGCACATCTCTGACCAATGATAACACTCTGCTAGCTACTTACAACCCATGAGCTAATAATCTTCAAATGTTGCACAAAATCAATTTCCGTTGGTGTCAATTTGTCCCAGTAGCCAATTACAAAATCCCAAGAAAATAAATGTCTCTATAGTCCACCATTATAAAAGGCGTCTGTAAAACCGTTGACAGGACAAACACAATCTCTGTCAGTAATTTTCACTCAAGTGAACTGGCAATAATATTTGACTTTGGCATCCAGTTCTTGTATAACATTCATGAAAAATAAATGTTTTTTTTGTTGTTTTTTTATTACATTTTTGGCATATAACAACTGAACAATTTACACAAGGACACTGGTGAAGGAGTACAGAAGTAAGTTAGCCAAAATGCACCCAAAGTATTAAAGTAAAACTACTCAATATGCAGCAGAATGGCTCCTGTCAGTTTTACATTATTAAAGATAATTATAACTGATGCATAAATAACTAAGCAGTATTTTAATTATTTAGTTTGTCTACTTTGTTCACAGCTGGGCAGTTCAATCTTTGACAATGAATTATTGATTTTTTTATACACTGACGACACGTTTTCTACATACGTATATCTAAATAGGTGACTACAGCTTTCATATAACAAATGAAATGAAGTACATTCATTCCTTAAAAATGTAATGGAATAGAGGGGGAAATTAGCATTAAATGAAAGAATACCAATTCTTAAAGTGGCCCTATTATGCTTTTCCACTTTTTCCCTCTTCTTTAGTGTGTTATATATATGTTTGTACATGTAAAAGGTCCGTAGAGTGTAAAACCTGAAGTCCACGTCTAAAAGGAGTTACCCTCCCCCTCAGAAGCTCCTGAGCTGCCTGAAAAGGCTCCATTGAATTCTCTCCTTCACTTCCGTAACTTTATGAGGTCACAATGTAACTTTATGAGGTCATAATGTAACTTTATGAAGTCATAATGTAACTTTATGAGGTCATAATGTAACAGCGCTACAACGGAGCATTTCAGAGAGAGGGTGAGAAGAGGTGCTGCAGGACAGCCAGGATGAGAAAAACAAGGAGGATTATGGGCATTAACGCATGTAAACATGTTGTAACTGTAACTTGAGATAAAAATATGCACCCGGAAAATAGCATACGAGGGCCTGTTTAAGTAAATGTACCATGGGATCGCACATACAGCTATATGTGCCCCTTCTTACCAGCAGTAATCTACAGTGTAAGCAGGAGCCTTCTGGTCCATGCAGCTCTGCTAGCCTCGCCAATACGTTGAGTCAATTTCCTGCTGCAGAGTTCCTCCACTCTCCTATCTGTCCCCACGCGACCACATACACCCCCCCTGCTGAGTAAGACTTCCACCTACCACAAGACTGATTCTCGGCTCAGGGGTTTGCACAGCCTTGACCGGGGCCAAATGAGCATGACATTTAAATCCCGAGGGGCTCAAGACTTGTCCAACGATCCGACCACCGAGGCAGGTACAGCCCGGGCCCCCCCCCCAACACTGCCGCTCGCAGCCAATTAAGAGCAGATAAGCAGAGCATAGAGGGAGGTTTTTAGCCCCTCCTTTGCAGAGCGGGAAAGTGGCATTGCTTTCAGAAGTCGGTGGAGCTCTTTCTCCTGGTGAAATGGAGACTGCAGCTGGGGGGAAGAGATTAGCTGGGAGCCAGAGAAAGACACAGAAATGGAAAAGAAAGAGAGAGAGAGAAGAGAGATGAGGAGAGAGAGAATGTGTGTGGGAGAGGGAGGCACGATGAAGTTCCATAATGAACAGATTTTGTGTTCTCTCGGGGGTTAAAGGATTCCAGATAAATCACATATTTCTTTTTCAGGGCAGGCGGTAGGTTTTCTTTTGGACCCTGTTAATCAACCCCTCGCCCTTGTCTGTGCTTTGTCTCTCTCTGACATTCGTCTTTTCATTGAGCCTGCTCAGCTGCTGCCTCGTTCCTCTATTCATCTCATAATACAGTATCTTTTCAAGGCTCATTCGGATGCCTTTACTCAAAGTCAAGGTCATCAATTCTCTCTTTGGACTCATCTTAAATGCTCAACATTATGACCCATTTGCTTCAATGGTCATTTGCTCCTCTTCTGCCTTGCTCCCATTTCAGTGTCTCTCTCCATCTCTTTTCTTTGTAATTCTTTCTAGGGAGTCTAGCTCTGTTTTTCATCCCACCCGCACTGTAGCTCTAAGATCAGGCTGCACAAAAACAGTTTCTGGGACAGTCCTGCACTCACGCCGTACAATTAGATTGTTCAAGCTCTACTGTACTTTTTCAGTTCTCCATTCATGTCAAAGCAGAATTTAACACCAAGCAGAGCAGCGTGCCCACCAGATTGAGGCAGTAACTTTGACAACTACAGCCATACATAGTTTGGAAGCAATAAAAAAAAGAAACATCAATAAATCCTTCGTGCCATTTACAGGTTACAGCATGAGGTCTGCAATGGGAGAAATAAATCAAAGCTTTTCATATTTGGGAAGCTATGGTGTATTTTAAAGTGAGACTATGTGACTTTTTGTGGCCACAAGTTTTTATTATTGGATAATGGCACGTTAAAGTTCTCTCCATTTTTTTTCTTGACTTAGTTTGGAATTGCCTTAAAGAGAGCATCACAATGCAACCTCACTGAGTGAAATGAAACCTGTAAGTGGAAACAGCAACAAAGTTTTCATTATAATGTGTTTTCTTTTTGTCTGAAAATGCTGTTTTACTTGTGATAAAACTACTGAACTGTTCATCTGTGATGTGCTAAAATATATTGTTGCTGAAGAGAAGAATCATGAAATCAGCCAACTGACTCCTACAGATGCTGCACAAAAGTATTTATCTAACGTTTGCTAACATTTGCCACCATAAGCTGTTGGTCTTACTATTCCAACTAAGTCTGTAGCAGCCAAACCCCAAAATGTATTGATTAAATAACAGCATGTGTATTTAAAGCTGCATTACAGTAGCTTATTTTCAATCATTAACTATAACTATAATTATTGATGGTAAGGTTTCCTACAACTACTGAGGGAAATATCTTGCTAGCTGCTAAAGACTCCACCTCGAAAGCAGAAAACAGCTTCCTGCAATGAGGTAACAGAGGCTAAAAAGCCACGTAAAGCCACATTAAAGTGTTTCCATGTAATTCCCAAGTTTCATCCTCTGCACTTAGAAATGAGGCCAACAAGGAAGTGCCAAAAACTTCAGTTCTATGAAGGGCCACTTAAGATTGGCTCCAAAAGCGGGTCAGTCTACATGGACCCAACGTCCAACTTTATAGCAGAAATAAACATCTACAGGATGGTACGGAACAAAAGGTTTTGATCTTTCTAATATTCCTTTTTCATGACAGGAAAATGGATATTAGCCGTTAAATTAAGGCTTACAGTTAGGCATAATTAAGGGCACGGGTGCTTTGAGTGACAGGTGGGTACCGTCTAAGGTCGCTAGCTGCTAGCTGTCTGCTCTGCTCCACCAACGATTCCACCCTGTTATCCTATTTTCTTAGAGTTATGCTCTGTCATCATATTGCATACAGTCAATTGTAAATCCCTTTTCACTTAAAGCAACAACCCCCAAACCAAAGAGCACCAATGCCTTCCTACACATCTATAACACTGAAGAATCATCTGGGACACAACTATTCTTTCTACTAGCTCTGATCACTCCATCTTTTCTCCACCTCATTTCCATCTCAACCCCCCTAGAGAACCTCGGTCCAGACACATACACCACATATTTGTCTTTCTCCATTGGGAAGCTGTTAACTGGGCATAGCCGGTTCCCCTCCCCAGGGAGTGTACAGTGAGGCTGAGACGGCTGGGCTGCAGAGAGAGAGGTGGAGGCTAGTGCTTAGCAAACTGTCGAACAGCCCCAGCAGCCACCCAGCAGTGCTGTGATGGGAGCTGTCTGAGGGGACTTGTTACCACGGCAGCTCACAGCTCAGTCTGTGTTCGGAGAGTTGATGAATAATTGGAGCCTGGGTGTAGGTGCAGGTGTGTTGTGTTCAGTACTGTTTCAATCACGGTTCTTCCAACTGTTCATAAATGTTTTGTCACAGCAAAAGCAATTAGACTGCAGTGGGAATTATTTGGCTGATGCAATTTTCTGGTTTATTTTAAAGTCGGTCGTCTCTTTTGTGTGGGTTTTTAATGTTCCTATGCTGTTTTTTGAAGTGTGTGCTGTTTCGTTTTTAAAAGTCCTATTCATACGGGACTACATCACCACGGGACCTCATGCATTTTAGAAATTAAGATCCTTGGATTGAGATCACAGACAACCTTCTGCAATTATTATATATTACTAGAGGTCCCATAGGTAATGTTTTTCACTGCCATCTTGGCCAGGACCCCCTTGGAGGTAATTTGCAACAAATTACAGACGTGGTAGATTTACACGGGATTTAGATCACAGACAACCTCTGCAATTATTACAATTTACAAGATGTCCCCAAGGTAATAATACGAGAACTTAAGTAAGCACACAGGTGCAGAAAAATGGTCTTCAAGAAAACTGCAACTCAACAAAAAAATGACCTAAAATCTAAGTTTTAATGAAAGCAGAATCTCTGGTAGTTCTCTGTTACGACTATCAGATTGTGTGTGTATTTATGTGTGTGTGTGTGTGTGTGTGTGTGTGTGTGTGTGTGTGTGTGTGTGTGTGTGTGTGTGTGTGTGTGTGTGTGTGTGTGTGTGTGTGTGTGTGTGTGCAGCACGTCGACCCGGGACGATGGAGGAGATTATCCATAACTTGGACTACTGTGATGTCCTGGTGTTGGGGGAGGAGCTGAGGCCGGAGCAGGAGTCCCTCCAACTGCATCGCAGCGCTCTGCTTGGAAAACACCTGGACGCCACTAACTCCACCTCTGGCATGTCCATATATGGTAGGTAACTATGGTAACCACACGAAAGCAACATGCGGTGTGTTCTAAGCACGACAACACTTGGTCAACAACAACTCTCACTTTGACACTTTCATCGATTCACAAAAAGTAATTTCAATTTTGGATTTTTTTCCCCAAAGGTGTGGACTCCATGTCCAACTATGAACAGGTGATCCGACAGGTGCGTTACTATAATTGGAGGCCCGAACAAATAACAGAGAGAAGATTCCGCCTCACCTGCTCGGAGCTCAATGGACGCTACACCAGCAATGAGTTCAACCTGGAGGTCAGTGTGAACTACAGCGCGACTGATGTGGGTTATTAAAGGAAAACAGATGAATAATTTCATCTTTCTTAAGCATTAACTGATTCACAAAATTCACAAATGTAAGGCTTTGCTTCTGTTCTTTATCATGCATAGTGTTTTTATCAATATATTTAGGTCTTTGAAGTTGAAGATGTTTAAAAGGGCTCTGGAATATATTTCATAAACGCACCCTTTTAGAGATTTATAGCAAAACAAATCGTCTGCAAATGAATCAAAACTGAAAAAATTTGAGCTGAGAGTGATATTGTTAAGATTTATACATCATTAAAACTCACTTTCAGTGCATGTGCACATGTATCTGGGTATCTGGTGTAGCTGCCAACCCCAAAACTATGAAATAAGATAATCCAGTCACTTTCTAGCGAGCTGCCTAGATCAGGAAACATGTGATTCAACAAGCCATTCAGATGTATCTCTTCTTTTTATGTCAAATGTAGTCTCATTAGAATACACCGCCCCACATCTGGGTATCTTCTCCCACGGCTTGAGAACTTCCTTTGTAAAGGTTTATTTTTCGCGCAAAGGCAATCAGAGCAGTCTGGGGGGGTTTTTTGGCAGGAAGGCTTAAAGAAACAGCCTCTAAAATAGAGCTTTTCAAACAGAGGGTGAATACAGGAATATTCAAAGAGGCAGTATGAGACAAATAAAGTGTTTTTTGAACATTAAAGCAATGCAAACATTTTCTAGTAGAAACCCCTAATACAAGTATGAACCCGAAAATGAACATATTATGTTCCCTTTAATATTTATATTTGACGCCTGGACCAACTAGTAGCATTATCTTCACCCTTAGTGGTAAAACATATTTTGCAAAATAGCAACCGGAATATGACAAATCCTTCAGTATACCCCAAAAAATATGTAGAGAAAAAAAATGACGTTTAATAAATCATAGTATCGTTTCATTATTTAACAGTAAAATAACTAAAGTTTGATTCACTATCAATTTACCATTTATTAATGATGGTTATCATAATAAAGTGTGACCTAATATTTGATTTAATAATGTGAATTTATTGATTGTCTCAAGCAAACTGTAATATTCACTGTGTGGTACTTACTTTTATTAAAATTGTTTAAATATATTCTATGTTATTGATTTTCTCTCTGTTTACTTGTTCTTATATTTCTTTCCCTTTCCTGTTTCCTTCTTTCTGACTTTGACTTCATCTGTTCCTTCTCCCTCCTTGGTCATATAACTCGAATGGAATTTATGCAAACAACTTAGTTAGATTTTATTTGTCTAATTGCTTCCCACCATCTTAATGTGGATCAGTTTGATGTATCAGCCCACCACTGTTTGTTTCCTCCCCTGATCTGATCATAGTTTGACTTATTCATATATTCTCTGTTTCACCACACATAGTCTGAACCTTGGGGGCTGTCGATGAATCTAGTTTACATTTAATTTTCCTGTATTGAGCTGACCCTGTCCCCCAAAAGGCATAAATTCATTCACATTTCTCCCAGCTTCTCTTGTAAATCTTTACTTTTTTTTCTCTTGTCCAGAATATATCATCTGTATGAGTCAAGGCAAGTTTAGGCGCACAGGTCCTATCCTTTTTTGGGACTGAAAGGAGAGGAATGTAAAATGTCAACTGGGGTGGTTTTTATCTCTGAAAAAACATCACTTCTGCTTTCATCTTTTCCCAACCAGGTGAGCGTACTTCACAGTTCTGAAGCAGGGGAGCATGTCAATCACATGGTGGCCCCGCCTCAGTACATGCAGGTGATCCACCATCCATCCATGATTCAAGACCTGTACCCAAACCACAGCTCAGGTAAGGAAACACATGGATTAGATTAATTATACCTTTATGTTCTGGCATGTCAATACCCCATCCTCTCAGGTCAAATCACACATTACACTACAAGCAAAGCTACGATATGGTAAGGTGGTTATTTATAAGAAAAAGCACCAGTACTCAAATGCCATTGAGAAAGTTTCCACACTGTCACCAGTTCATGGTGGATTAAGTACATTTTTTGATTGCTTTCACACTTGTTACAAAAGATGGTTCATTGTTTCAAAACTCTACACACAAGCTAAATAAGACATAAACTTCTCACTTCTATGTCAAAAAGAAACTCTGCAATCAAAACCGAACAATCCTTTTTCAAAATGGCATTCTTGCAAAATACAATATTTAATAACTCTTTCAAGGCAGCAACAACACACTGATGAACTTTATACAAAACACTGCTGTCTTTAGTTCTTTGTATACTTATGTAATATTCTTGTATAGGCTTCTGTGAAAGATTGTTACAGCATGTCTACTCAAATTTCAATAGACACAAAAATACAAAATAATTACATAAGACAAAATATATAAAGCTGAATTAAATGTTGTTTTGCCTTGGCAGGTTTTAACAACAAAAGAAACGGAAAGAAATGTAGAATTACAGTACAGTAATCAAACAATATGTCACTGTGAACTTACAGAAACAAAAGAAATACAAAAAAATTGCATTGTTATGGATGGTGGATGTTTTTAGGCCACATCACCTCATCCACATCAGAAGCAATATCATCCTCTCGCTCTCTCTCACTCCTTCTCTCACTCTCGCTCTCACCACCTCCACGTTTTCAAAGTTCTCACAAGATAGGTGAGCTTACCTGAGGTCTATTTTTTAGGCTTAGACTGATTAGTGTGTCTGTGTTTTCATGCGCATGAGTGTGTGTGCGTGTTGCCAATTCAAGGTGTGTTTATCATTTTGAATAGAAGTGTTTTCCCAATGATTGCAAGAGATTTCAATCTTGAACGTGTGTGCAAAGAAGTGTTTTACAGAATTGCAGAGAAAACTTGATTGTACTTTTGGTGTCTTTCTTTAAGGCACTGATACAAAAGTTAAGGTTGTGATGCTGCATACACTTTCAGTATGTGAGGCAAACACAAAAGAGCTGTAATGGGACACTGTTAGACGCTGCTGTGGCTGTGAGTTAGTGATGTAAAAAGATGTTACCCCGAAGGCTGAGTTTGCTTTAAGAGATGTGACAGCGTATACCTGTGTTAACACACTACTGGGGAATACAAATGTGACAGAATGCGGACGATGACTTGACAAAACACTGACGGGCACTTTGACACCTTCAGCGGCGGAGGGAGAAGTGCTGAGAATCAGAACCCAGGAGCTTCTATCTGGGCTGCTGAGCCACAGCTGTAAAATAAAAAAAACTGAGCGAGGGCTTTTATGTTAGATATCCATCCCGGGGTAAACATGGCTTGATCCAAGGGAACATTCGGTTTCGCTCTCTAGTTTGTTTATCGTTCTGCTCATCTGACTGCTGCACTCGCACAGCGGTCCTCAGCGTAGAGGCGTTAGAGGCGTAGAGGGCCCCTTTCAAATGATGCGGCGAGCGTATTCCCCTCCCTCGGCGCGTATGAGTGATCTGAAGTAAAGAGAACATGGTGAGGAGGAGAGACATTGGTCTTAATCTACCACACCAGATTTAATTATTCATCAGAGTCTAATGGATTCTACTTAGAGTCCTGGGGAGTTCAGTGGCCAATGCCCAGAGAGTGTGTGTGTGTGTGTGTGTGTGTGTGTGTGTGTGTGTGTGTGTGTGTGTGTGTGTGTGTGTGTGTGTGTGTGTGTGTGTGTGTGTGTGTGTGTGTGTGTGTGTGTGTGTGTGTGTGTGAAAAGGAGGTCAGAGAAGAGGATGAGGGTGGAAATAGATGTATGGCAAAAACTACAAATAAGAAAGAAGACTTATAGTTTCGGCCATGGCATGTAAGTAGTGCATTTGAGGGTGTCAGATGATATCTTGTTGTATGTAGGGTATAAAGTCAAAGGAAAACGTCAAAGCATTTGTGTGTGTGTGTGTGTGTGTGTGTGTGTGTGTGTGTGTGTGTGTGTGTGTGTGTGTGTGTGTGTGTGTGTGTGTGTGTGTGTGTGTGTGTGTGCAAACGCTCCAAGTTACTCTGAAATGGGGCTACATGAAGCTTTGCTGAGAGGAAGATCAAAGGCTGTGTATTTAGTGTGAAAATCTAGGGAACTACTGAATCAAATGATCATCTGAAGAGTCCTTTGTGAGTTTCACTCTCGTTAAACACACACACACACACACACACACACACACACACACACACACACACACACACACACACACACACACACCAGCAAGGCGAAGTGGAGGGAGGGTAGTTACAGAGTAGTCGTGTTATTTCAGAAGGCTGGAGATTAGAGCAGAAGAAGAGAGAAACATTTTAGATCAAGAGAAATCCCTCAATGTATGTTGTGGTTATGCTTCTTAATAGGGCTTATGATACTTCTTTCAGACATGTACTGCACTGGGACCATAATTAAATGTTTAAGTTTTTTTTTCTGTTTTTTTTAAGGATATTTGAAACACTGAAGCTTACACACAGCTATCAGTTAAATTCCTTCTGCTTGTCTAACTCGAATTTGTCTTCAGCCTTTGGCACAGATTCAACTAAAAGTTTAAACAAGAGGCAGATGATTGTGCTTTCTACTGTACACTGGCAGCCATGACAGTTTAACTGAGCCAAGTTTAAAGCAAATAGACTTTACAGAGCAAGGATCAAGAAACAGAATGAAAAAGCTGTTGACAGAATAGAAAAACACAACAGGTGAGATTTATTTATATTCACATTTATCAAGAAAATCAATATTTCCGGTCCTCTGCTTCTTAAAATGCCCTAAAATCACACTGATGTCCTTGTTCACAGTTCATCTAAAGGCTGCCTCGCTCAGTCTACCTCCATAAACATTTCCTTTTCTCCACACCCCAAACAATCTGGCTCGTTTGAGATGAGCCAGGCCAGCGCAAGAATCAATCACCAGCAAGAGACGCACAATGCATGCATGCATTAGGTTTGTGTCCTACTTGATTTCGACTTGATCTGAGGTCATGCACACCCAGGCAACGATAACCTCAAGAGATTGAGGCGGCTGCAGTTTTTAGAAGGCGCATCAGTTGCTCTCCACCAACTGCAAGACCCAGGGCATGATGGGAAATGCAAAGAGCTGAATGGCTCTTAGTTTTGAAACCAACATCTCGTTTTGTAGAAAATGGTAATTTGCTGTCTAATTGTTAAGTTAATTTAATGCTAGATGTATGCTATTAGTCTCATATTATGCAATTAATCTATTAATCTATTTATATGGCAGACATAAAAAAGATATAGGATAGAATACAGTGCATATATATATATATATATATATATATACTTGCAGCAGTGTCACGACCTTGCCCTTGGACACATCGGAGGCCCTGCGGATAGAGTCGCCAATCCTTAGATCAGAGGATGACCCTCCATGTCAAAGTTTAGACCTGAAGTTATTGCAATCCGTCTTGAGTAGACTGAACAACATTCCATGGCAATGAATCAATAGTTGTAGAGATATTTCAGTCTGGACCAAAGTGATGGACGGTCAAGCACACTGACATTGCCATCCCCAGTGCCACGCCGCCAGCACGGCTCAAACAGGAGGGATCGATCAGTTCAGGTACAGAGATACAGTGGAAACAGGCCAATAGTGTAAGGTTTTCAAGAGGCTGACACAGTAATTAAAGATCACAATCGTCATCTAAAGTATGAAAAGAACCTCTTGTGCAATAAAATGAGAAAGAAAAAAGAATAATAATAATAACGTGATATAACAAAAAGCCTTCAATATCCAAGGGAACAGTTGAAAAGAGGCCTCAGCTACAACAACATTAGATAAGAACATGATTCATCTACAGCCCGGCTGGTAAACTTGGGTTATATCTGGGGGTGTGGAGTTAAATAAAACCCGGGCAGTGATGGTCTAAGATGGAAAGATGCTATTGTGTTGCATTATGGGAGGTGTACGGTCCAGCGATCATGAGCTCACCCTTGTTCAGGGGCTATAATTCAGGATGTTCATTATCAGCCTCTGCTGTTCTGAGTTGGACCATTCCTTTTTGTTTTGTTTTCTAAATCGGCCTTGCAAGTACCACAAGCAACGTTTAATAACTGGAGTATCTATTTAAGTGTTTGAAAAGTAGGAATACAAAAACATATGTTCCGACAAAATAATTCTCGCCTGTTGGACGTCTTCGGACCAACACATTTTTAAAGAATAGAGCGAGTACGAGTGGAAAACAGTGTGTGAGATTCCTTTAAAATATAGGAGCCCTTTTTCTATACATGTTAAAAGGTTGTGTAAGGTTATTTTCTTCTTATACTTTAGTTTAGTGGTAGATACCCTTTTATCTTTTAGGGTTATTTCACTCCAGAATCCAAGGGTACAAGGTTGCATATGGAATGACTCATTGAGGCAACGTCCAAGCAGTGTTTTTTTCCTGCCCCTTTCTCCAAACAAGGGTCCATTCCATTTTTTTCACTTCCTGTTCTTCTCTTTTCTTGTTCTCAGCGATGCCGAGTGCTGCCACCGTGGTAATCGTGATGTGTATCGCTGCTCTGGTGGTGGTCGTGGTGCTGGGCATCTACCACATCCACCTGACCCACCAGCAGGACGTCAAGCTGGCAGAGACGGCCAAAGAGGCGGAGGGGACCTGGGACGACTCTGCTCTGACGATCACGGTCAACCCGATGGAGGTAGGAGGGTGGAGGATGCTGAAATGTGGGAAATGAGGGGCTATAAAACATGTTTTTAATGACTGGAATATGAAAAACAGATATGTGCATGATCTGCTTTCACATTAGGAATAAAAGGATAAACTATCATGATGATTTCTTGTTTTTACTACTTATTTCTGATGATGAAACTCTTTGAATAGAACCTGAAGGAGCCTCAGGCTGCAGAGGAGGAGGCCAGTGAGGAGGAGGAGGAGGAGGAGGAAGAAGAAGAGGAAGAAGATGAGGAGGAGGAAGATGATGAGGAGGATGACATCACCAGTGCTGAGTCAGACGACAGCGAAGAGGAAGTGGACGTCCAGCTACCCAGGATGCAACGCCTGAGCAAGAAGGGCCAAAACTGGGACAAAACAACAATATCTTATTGAAACACACATTCACAGTCACTCACACACACACACACACACACACACACACACACACACACACACACACACACACACACACACACACACACACACACACACAATCTGCAACATATCCATACTGAAACCTCGAATCAGATGGTTGAAACAAAAAGACTATGTGATGCTCTAAAAATGAGGTAATATCTCCCCCTACTGGACGACTACTGAAATACAATGCAATGATTTAACCTTCTCAGAAATCCTCCTGTTTTATACAGCTGATAAAAAATAACTGCTCGTAGATCAAATGACTTTCATCCGTCTTAAAGGGACAGCTCCCCAAACTTAGGGCGTTTCCCTCAAAGTATCTCTCTCCCATTACAGTCTACACCACAACTACAATCTTTAGTGAAATAAAGTTGTTTGAATCTCATTTTGTCGATTAAACCCTGCACCGTACATTCAGTTTAATGTGTCACATGTCACACTGATGTCCCATGGAAATGCAAAACAGTCTTTATTTAAGAAAACTGAGTTGCGTAAGTAAAGAAACTGACTATTTTTTTCTGTTTGTATACTTCATGTTATTTATCAGTCTTGATTCTAGCCTACGTGGCAAAGCCAGGTGATTTTTCAGAAATAGCATATTTTCAATGGTAATCAAAAAAAAAAAAGAAAAACAATTATCTGTGTGTCGTCATGGTGAACTAGCCGAGGGGTCCGGGGTTTTTCGGAAAGACAGAGGAGTCTCCTTGTACATTTTTATACGCTCCTTTCTTGTAAATATTGAGTATAGTAGGTGACCCCCCCACCCCACTCCCTAACACCACTTTCTCCACCCTGAAACCTTCCTCACCACCTGTATACAGCACACATGCCACCTCCTCATAATGTATGTATGTACGTACCCTGAACCCTTTAGCCTGCAGGAGTCTTCACTGCTCTGACCCCTCAGTCCTCTGTGTTCGTTTCTCGCTCAGTGTTCAGATCATTCCAGCTGAAAGCGAGACGGGCTTGTTAGGATGGATGTGCCACTGCCTCCATAGACTGGGTCAGTAAAAGCTGCACTAAGTAAAAGATATTCATGGGAATGAAACTATTAATACCACAATCTCAGTCCTACTAGTCATTAATGCTGCATTGCAGAGATGTTATCTCAACTTTGTCCAAGGAAAAGTGCAAAGGAACGGCCAATACCAATAACTTTATTTTAATTCAAACAGTGTGATTATTCTATTTTTTATTTTTTTAAACATTAAAAAAAAATCATAAAATTACTTTATTTATAAAGATCTTTTAAATCAAATATGTAATATAATATAATAAAGAATATGTACTAAGTGGGCGATGTTCACTTGAAAATATACTAAAACACTAAAAGAAATGCAAAAGAATAACAATGCTCAAATATATAAATATATGTATATGTATTCAAAAGAATATATAAAAGTTATAACTAATGCTCAAATATATAAATATATGTATATGTATTCAAAAGAATATATAAAAGTTATAACTAATGCTCAAATATATAAATATATGTATATTTATTTTTGATTATTCAATTCAATAAGAACTAGTATATACCATATAGAATTATAATAAATGTACATTAAAGCTCTGCTTATATTTCAATGTTACCAATGGATCAAGAGACTAAATGTTAGATGAGGTCTCTTTGGTAGTGATAAATCCACAGAGAGTTATCACCAACTCTTCAGTTCTCCTTCACCTCTAAAGAGCATTTTTATGTCTTTCACCTTGTTTTGGTTTTATAACTCGCCACTTTAATGTTTTGGTTCAGTCTCTCATCGACCTCTATTCCATTTC
Source organism: Anoplopoma fimbria (assembly GCF_027596085.1). Taxonomy (NCBI): domain Eukaryota; kingdom Metazoa; phylum Chordata; class Actinopteri; order Perciformes; family Anoplopomatidae; genus Anoplopoma; species Anoplopoma fimbria. The sequence continues at coordinate 4,503,677 of NC_072449.1, read as the reverse complement.
CTCTAATGAACCCACTTAAATCTACCTACTGAGCACCAAACAACAGAGAGACAAGTTCATCGTGCGAAGTAAGCTGAACAATTAGCAGCTAAAGATCTAAATATTTTTCCATCAGGACAGAGCTACACGGGAACATATATTGGACTAGAAACACAACTCCAAAGCATGCACTTTAAATCCTACAGACATCTGATTATGTCCATAAACTCCTAAAGTACAATTTTTGTAATTTTAATGATAATGGTGTATACTTTAAGTAGCCAGCTAATGCCGACAAATATCACTGGCACAAAATTAGCTGTCCCATGTTGCAAAATACTATTTCTATTATAAATGCTAAAAAAAAATACGAATTCCAGTTATTTCTGATAAGAATGCAAAGATACTTTACACCTTACCTTCAAGAAACTTTTCCAACTCCTAACTTTGAATGAAATGCAGCATTAATGAAAAACATGTAGGTCTACAGTGATGTCCCCTCTTTGTTAACAGCAATTGGTAGGTTGTAACTTTAGATAAAAAGTGAGAGACAGGTGAATGCATCTGGCAGCATCACATTTTAAGTAATCAGAAAAAAAAACCCCAGTCAAAGGTTTCTTCACCTTGAAGTCAAAAGGGCATTAATCTCTGGCTGTGGCCGTCCTGAATCCAGTCTGTCTGCAACGTTTGACAGCAAAGGAATCCACAAACAACACAGAGCGTAGTTACATGTGATGTGTGTGATGGCTGAAGCCTGCCACAGATAAATCAAGGTTTGGCTGAAGTCACAAACACTGGAAAGTCTTCTCCTCTAACGTAGTGAGCCTCTGACAGCTGTCCCGTGGGTGTAGCTGCTGGGAGAACCTACTGTATGTGTGTTTTGTAGCTCTATGTTCATGTAAAGATCTCATATGTTGTTTAAGAGTTTTCCTCATCTACTGTGACACCTGTTCTTGTGACGTCACCTCCCACCTTGCACCCCCCCCCCCTTCCCCTGAACCTTTGGTGGATTTTGCATCAGCCCGAGCCCTAATGTTGTCCTGACGATGAAATTAACATGGAAACCTTGTAAAATGTGTAAAAGTTATTTTTTTTTAAGTTTACCTTTTTTTTTCTCTGGACTCTTTGGTCTGTTTTTTCTTTGGAATGGTCACTACAGCACTTTCTGTAAATTGGCCAATAAAAATTGTTTTGGAATCTAGCTGTGGCCCTTGTATTTTTGTGATGGTGGTTGTGTGTGTGTGTGTGTGTTTCTGTTGTGTTTGAGATTTAATCAGGCTTGATATTCCTTTCAGCCAGTGTTGCAGTATCGTGTTACTACACTTCATTTGAAATCTTTGGTCTGATCATGAAAGTTTATAAAAATATAAAAGTGCTAAAAATTGCAAATCAGTGTGTAATAAATGTAATCTCTAGAGTGAGAAAGAAACATCAAAAATGTTGTCTTCAAACTTAACACACTTTTTCAGAGGCAGTATTGGACCCCTTCAGCTTTTACAAAAAAATGTACACACTTGCCAATTTGTTGCTTATCATCAAAAAAGACCTATAAGTGTACCTTAAAAAGTCATAAAACAGTAAGGGTATAGTATGTAGGAGTAAAAAGTCAAACTATAGTATGAAATGTATACACTAACCTCAACCTCAACCTCCCAGTACCTTTCCAATATAAAGCTGAAGGGATGACTTATTTTTGTAGGCCATATTATAATATGTCAAATAAAAGTCATAAAAGGTCATAATATAGTATATCCAAAAAGTCATAATATAGTATATCGAAAAAGTCATAATATAGTATATCGAAAAAGGCATAGTATAGTTTGCCAAAAAAAGTCATAGTATGTCGAAAAAAAAGTCAGTATAGGATTTTGAAAAAAAGTCATACTATAGTATGTCGAAAAAACGTCATACTATAGTATGTCGAAAAAAAATACTATATAGTATGTCGAAAAAAATACTATAGTATGTCGAAAAAAACGTCATACTATAGTATGTCAAAAAAAACGAAAAAAAAAAAAGTCAAATAGTATGTAAAAAAACGTCATATAGGATTTTGAAAAAAAGTATAGTATGTCGTTGAAAAAAAAAGTCAAAGTCATATTGGAGAAGGCAAATCAAAATGTATAGGATTTTGAAAAAAACCACAGTCATACTGTAGTATGTCGAAAAAAATAATGGTATAGTATGTCAAAAAAACGTCATACTATAGTATGTCGAAAAAACGTCATATTATATAGTATGTCAAAAAAATGTCATACTATAGTATATCTAAAAAACATACATATGTCGTAGTATGTCAAAAAAAGTCATAGTATAGTATGTCAAAAAAAGTCATACTATAGTATGTCAAAAAAAACGTCATACTTTAGTATGTCGAAAAAAAGTCATAGTATAGTATGTCGAAAAAAACGTCAGTATAGGATTTTACTAAAAAAAATGGTTTAGTATGTCATAGTATAGTATGTTGAAAAAAACGTTGTTTAAAAAAATGTCAGTATGGTATATTGGTATGTCAAAAAAGTTAATAGTATGTAAAAAAACGTATTGATAGTTTGAATACAACAGAGACATACTATAGTATGAAAAAAAAAAGTATAGTATAGTATGTTAAAACAGCTGCTCATCAGTATGTCCAGGGTCATAGGTCAAAAAAAACGTCATACTATAGTTCAACTTAGTATAAAATGTACACATACTATACCTAACCTCAACCTCCCAGTAAAAAAACTTTCCAATATAAAAAAGCTGAAGGGATGACTTATTTAGTTGTAAAAAAAACCATATTATAATATGTCATATAAAAGTCATAAAAGGTCATAATATAGTATATCGAAAAAGTCATAATATAGTATATCGAAAAAGTCATAATATAGTATATCGAAAAAGGCATAGTATAGTTTGCCAAAAAAAGTCATAGTATGTCGAAAAAAAAGTCAGTATAGGATTTTGAAAAAAAGTCATACTATAGTATGTCGAAAAAAACGTCATACTATAGTATGTCATGTACTATAGTATGTCGAAAAAAACGTCATACGTCATACTATAGTATGTCGAAAAAAACGTCATACTATAGTATGTCGAAAAAAACGTCATACTATAGTATGTCGAAAAAAACGTCATACTATAGTATGTCGAAAAAAAATGTCATACTATAGTATGTCAATACTATAGTATGTCGAAAAAAACGTCATACTATAGTATGTCAAAAAAACGTCATACTATAGTATGTCAAAAAAACGTCATACTATAGTATGTCAAAAAAATACTATAGTATGTCGTCATACTATAGTATGTCATAAAAAAAAGTATACTATAGTATGTCAAAAAAAAAAACGTTAGTATGCTCGAAAAACGCATACTATAGTATGTCAAAAAAACGTCATACTATAGTATGTCGAAAAAAACGTCATACTATAGTATGTCAAAAAAACGTCATACTATAGTATGTCAAAAAAACGTCATACTATAGTATGTCAAAAAAACGTCATACTATAGTATGTCAAAAAAACGTCATACTATAGTATGTCGAAAAAAACGTCATACTATAGTATGTCAAAAAAACGTCATACTATAGTATGTCGAAAAAAACGTCATACTATAGTATGTCAAAAAAAACGTCATACTATATGTATGTATAGTATGTCAAAAAAACGAAAAAAAAAAAGTCATACTATAGTATGTCGAAAAAAACGTCATACTATAGTAAAAAAAACGTCATACTATAGTATGTCAAAAAAACGTCATACTATAGTATGTCGAAAAAAACGTCATACTATAGTATGTCGAAAAAAACGTCATACTATAGTATGTCGAAAAAACGTCATACTATAGTATGTCAAAAAAAGTCATAGTATAGTATGTCGTCAAAATAGTATGTCAAAAAAAAAACGTCATACTATAGTATGTCAAAAAACGTCATACTATAGTATGTCAATAATGTCGAAAAAACGTCATACTATAGTATGTCAAAAAAACGTCATACTATAGTATGTCAATGTCAAAAAAACGTCATACTATAGTATGTCAAAAAAAACGTCATACTATAGTATGTCGAAAATACTATAGTATGTCGAAAAAAATACGTCATATGTAAAAAAAATAGTATAATATGTCGAAAAAAACGTCATACTATAGTATATCTAAAAAACGTCATACTATAGTATGTCGAAAAAAACGTCATACTATAGTATGTCGAAAAAAACGTCATACTATAGTATGTCGAAAAAAACGTCATACTATAGTATGTCTTTTTCAAAAAACGTCATACTATAGTATGTCGAAAAAAACGTCATACTATAGTATGTCGAAAAAACGTCATACTATAGTATGTCGAAAAAAACGTCATACTATAGTATGTCAAAAAAACGTCATACTATAGTATGTCGAAAAAAACGTCATACTATAGTATGTCGAAAAAAATCATATGTCGAAAAAACTATAGTATGTCGTCAAAAAAAACGCATACTATATATGTCTCATACTATAGTATGTCAAAAAAAGTCATAGTATAGTATGTCGAAAAAAACGTCATACTATAGTATGTCGAAAAAACGTCATATTATATAGTATGTCAAAAAAATGTCATACTATAGTATATCTAAAAAACGTCATACTGTAGTATGTCGAAAAAACGTCATACTGTAGTATATCTAAAAAACGTCATAGTATAGTATGTCGAAAAAAAGCAATGGTTTAGTATGTCGAAAAAAAGTCATAGTATAGTATGTTGAAAAAGTGTTTAAAAAGTCAAAGTATGGTATATTGGAGAAGGCAGTTAATCAGTAAATGTATTGATCTTTTGAAAACAACAGAGACATGTAGAGAAATGGTACAGTGGTTACCACAGCTGCTCTTCAGTGATAGGGTCATAGGTTCAACCCCCCTTGTTGCACCCAATTTGTTACAGTAAGGGTCATAGTATGTAGGAGTAAAAAGTCAAACTATAGTATGTCAAAAAAATTATAGTATAGGATTTTGAATAATCATAGAATGGAACATCGTAAAAAAAGTAATTTTATAGCATGTTGAAAAAAGTCATAGTATAGTATGTCGAAAAAAAATCATGCTAATTGTATAGCATGTCAGATTAAGTCATAGTATAGCATGTTGAAGAAAGTAATGATTTAGTATCTATAAAAAAAATGTCATAAAAAGTAATCCAATAGTATGTCGGATAAAAAGTCATAGTATATTCATATACTAATGGGATTATGTTGATGAATATGAATGAACAGTGACAACCATTTTGTTTCATTGTATTAGTATTTATATTTTACAAACGTGAAAGAAATAAGTACAAAACCAAACAAAAGAAATTGGCAAACAGTCAATAAACAAATACTCATAAACAACATAAATTATCAACATAAATGAATACTATATGTCGGAGATGGAGTAGAAAGAAATACACACATAAACCCCTACTTCATATTTCAAACAATTAAATCGATATTAACCATATAAACCTTTGTCAGCCTATATTCCCTTTTTTATTTCATTTCCAAACTTGATAATGAACGTATATTTTTTTTCCTGGTGTCCATGTTTAAGGTTGAGATAGACCTTGGCTCTATGATTTTTTTTTGTTGACATTTCTATGACATATTATACTATTTCTATTTACATTTTACATAATTATTCTGGGATTATATACTATATTTTCATGGCATACTATACTATGACTTTTTCCCAATGACATTTGTAACGACATACTGGACTATGAAATTGTTATACTATACTATACTATACTTACTGAAACAATAATCAAAGTATCAAAACAATATTTGTGCTTCACTGTTGTTTCGTTACTCTTTGAGTTCATCCATCATCGATCTGTTCTTGAAGCCAGCTCAGCTGCTTCTGAAGAGCCTCCCTGCTGCTCTCCAGCTTCTGGAGGACGGAGACACAAAAAACAAACACATTACAGACACACAATCATTCATATATAAGAATATTGTAGTCAGTCTGCTGCAGTTTCCAGCTGTGACACACGGTAGTGTTTTGGAACCATGTGGTCCGGACTAAGAATCATCACAGACTACAAAAAATAAACACCAATGCTTGTGTAACGTCGATATCTCCCAGACGGAGAAGGCTGAGGACTTCTGCCCACCACTAATAATATCCAAGACACTTTCAAGAAGCCTGTTATTGCCCCAAAAAGACCAAAACCTTCTGACCAAACATCTGTAATTGGCCTGATACTTTATGGCAGCTCCTTAAATTGGATATATGTGTATGTACAATGACCAAGAAAAAAGCTGGTTATTATTTAGGGGTATTTATTGAAATAAATGTAATATAATACTCATAACTCTATTTCCATTAGTGTATAAATAGCTGAAACTAAGCATTGTTGGGGTTTTTTTTAGCTCAGATTGAGTCCTCCATACATAGGGAGCTTGTCCTCTTCACGGAGATGGCTATATTGCACTGCCATGTTTCTACGGTAGCCCAGAATGGACAAACCAAACCCAGCTCTAGCATGAGCCTGAAGGCCACCGTAGATCTCCAACACACTCACCATAAAATGCCACTGAATCCCAAGCACTGCTCCTTTAAATGCTACCTTTAAATTCTAGTCTTTTCTATATTCTTTTTTATTTTAATCAAATTTGAATATCTGTTTATACTGTGAGTGGAGTGTGGAGGAGGCATTGTGCAATCCTCTATAATGACAATAAAGCTGAACCTTGAGCCTTATGATAAATATTTCTTTCACATATACACAGTATTTTTAAGATTAAATCCATGTTAAATGTATTTGTGTGTATTCTGTAGCTTACACGTTTCTTCCTGGACTGTAAAACACAACATTAACTGTCTCTCTATGTGAGCCGTACACCAAAGATGGATTATGAGTCCATGATCAATAGAATGTCTCCATCTAGTGGATAATGACTAAACTGCACAACCACATACCATCCCCTTTAATCTAGTGGTAGATTATTTTAGTTTTTACAGGCTCACCTCAGCTCCCTGAGTCCTGCTTATTTCAAACATTCTGTCATGACACACATTGGTATTAATAATCTAATTTATGATTTCAGCCTTGAGCAAATCAGGGATTTCTGAGAACCTAGCCTTACCGAAACCCTGCTCTAAAATCAGTGTCAATGACGACCCGAGAGACCTACTGCTTGCATAAACCTGCAGCAACACCCCAACTCAACATGAAAATAATTTGAATATTCACAAAACTTTTTTTTGTATTCCTGCATAGAGAGGAGAGCGGGGCGAGCCCCAGGCTCTGTCACCTTCACCGTCGACTCACAAACAAAAATAGACTTTTGGATCCGCGAGAATAAAACTTTGATCCTTCAAACAACCCCGCTGTGCAGACTGCAGCATGACTATGAATATGCACTCATTTACCTATCCTTTCAATTATTTGTTTTTACTTTATTTTATTTTACCCAGCCAGTAGAGAGCTGGACATATGCTGCCTCTGGTTTATCATTGTTGCTTGGACGAAGGCAGTCAGTTTCAATCATAAAAGCATCTAGAAAGTGGAAGTTTGAGGCAGCAGTAGATGAATAATAAAATACAACTTCTCTGAAACAGAACTAGAGTACACTTCCAAATCATTTGTTTTAGTTCTTCACAATCCAAGGCAGTGAGAAGGATGTTAAAGCCTTAATTGTAACCTTTAAAGTGAAGAAATGTGAGGATTTAGACACATAGGTACACATGGGCAGATCTGCTCTCTGAGAAGGCCAACGCTTGGGGTGATTTATCTGGAAAAAAAGGTGAAAATTATACATGAGCATAGAAGTTCAAGCTTCGCTACTTTCCTTCACAACAAAGTACAAACCAGTGGTGTGATATTTGAACGTAATAGCAGATGGTCACACATTAAAGGATTTGAAAAGTTCGAGCGGTGAGTCTGTGCCCACTGGAGAGTCCGGAGCCAAAGCAGCAAACTGTGGCCTTTAAGCCTGCCAGAGCCCTGAAGCATGGCACCAACGCTGAGCAGAAAGGACTGCTTTATTGGTTTATAGCTGGTATTAAATTATTTTACAGGGAAATAAAAGAATTTGTGTTCTAGTAGAAATGATCTGTGTGCATTTAAAGCAGAATTATTAATGTGTTTTTTATATATTCCATACAAAGGCAGCTCACATATCGTAGAGACTCGCCTTCAGGCTGTGGACAAACTGCAGCACTATGGATGAAGGGAAGTGAATGAAGCCCAAACCGCTTCAGGGGTTTTCATAAGGCTGGATTCTCTGCACGTGCATGGCTTTTACATTTACCATACAATATATTTGGCAAGTTCATACATTTTGAGTGTCCAGTGGAGGTAGTCGTAGTGGTGTTACCCCATATTTGTACTTCCATTTCAAATTGTTCTTTAAACAATGTCCCTAATGTTACTTCAAACGCATATTAGGTGTTTTTTTTTTTTTACTTTCATTCTGTGAAATCACGTTTTGTTCTTCAGTTAGGTACAAAGCACAGGTCAAGATACTACAGTACCCATGAGCCTCGGCTGCTAACGGTATAGAGAGGGAGCCAGATAGAGGCCTAAACCAGACTAGTAGTGAATTCAAAAAGCTTCATCATTGCAGTTGAGAAGAAAATGAGACTCTATACTGTAGTTGCTGAATTCATCATAAATCAACTGTGTTTCTACTGCTGCTTGCTGCTCACATGACTGAATTCTAAGCTCTGTGATTGGATGTCTAAATGCACCTTGGGAGTTGTAGTAAACTTCTCCCTCAAAGAATTTATGCCAAAAAAAAAGCTCAACTGCTGCCTATCTGCCTACCAAGATAACCAGGCTGCAAGTTAACACAGGAGCTAATACAGTAGAGAGTAATTTACAAATGGAATTTAATAAAGGTTTGTAAAAGAATGTATGTGACCAAAAACTGTATGAACTACGTGGTCGTGGCTGTGTTGTTCCGACTAACCATTCCTCCCTTCTTCCCAAGAAAACCAATATTCGGTGAAACAACAACAATTGGTGTCATCTGTCAGCTGTTAAAAAACACTTCCCACACCACAACAATAAAGAACTGAGAGTACTCTTTCAAGTAAAAACCCCAAAACTTAGAATAAACCTCCTTAATATCAATGTGTTGTACTGCTGCCTTGTTTGTGAAATATTTTGGGCAAGAACACTTATTTGTGGTCAGTAGTTTTATCACAATAAAAAAAAAAACTGCAAGCTACATAATGTACATTATACTGGCTATAGTGAAACCATTACAACATGCTAGCTGCATGTTCACATGACGTGGTAGAGGTGGATTCAGGGCTCATGATTGATGTTAAAAGCATTAAACCTGGTTGGACTGACAGCCAGCAGGTTGACAGAAACACCCACTGTTTGAGTGCACACTCTTAGCTCCCAGTGCACAAAGCCAAATAAATGAAAGGCTGGCCACCATTTATATGGAAACACTCAACCTTAACATTACACTGTTGCAGACCTTCACTCCGGCTGTCTTTTGAACCACTGTTGTGTAATCATGGTAACTGACAAAAACAATGAGCTAAGAGAAAAAGCTTCTTTCAACTGAGGTGAACTGCTGATTTAATTATATGTATTTATTAAGTGTTTGGCATTTTAAAAGTCATGAAGGGACTCTGTAAAAAGGGATTTTTACAACAAGCAAGAGAATCTTTAGTAAAGCTTTAGTTAAGAGTGTCTCTTCTTCCTCCTCTACAGCGGAGTATTCATATTGTATATTCACAGCTTTCAAACCCACCTAATCCCTTTCATAATTACCTCATTAACAAACCCTCTTGCCGACACGGGATTACACGTCTGCTTCATACTGTCAAACACTTACAGCTCCTCACAGTCCAGCAGACAGCAGCTCCAGACCACTTCACTGTCAAGGACAAACCTAATCCACTTTATTCTAACTGTGAGGCCAACATGAGAGCAGAGGCTGGAAAATGAGTGTCACTCTAAAGAAAAATTAAACTAATCAAAACAGAAAATAGCTATGATTGTATGAATGTTTACAGCGAGCCAGTTCAACTCACAAGACTTTAATTAAAAAGGGGTTTACTCAGTTTACTCATCATGGAAAACTGTTGCACAATGTCTTTGTGGCTCTGGAGGGGCCTTGTCAAGTCTCAGGAAATGACCACAATGATGTCATAGTGATGTCATCAGGGCTATCTAGGCTTGGGCTACAACTACAAGTTTATTATTTAATTAAAATGCTATAAAATGAAAGAGGTAGGCATTTAATAAATTGAATTAAAAAATGACTAGTGGTTGCATCATGGGAAATGTAGGCTCCAGAGTTTTGAAGCTTGCTCAGTTTTTTTGGGCCTCTCCTTTGTCAGTTTGGACTTGAGTTGAAATGATTAGTGAACTAATAAATGAGTCAATTGAAAATGTTTCTTATCAAGTAAAAACACTTGCTGATTCCAGTTTATACTATTTTCTGAAATTTCACAGACTGAAAACTTCCTTATTTAATAATGACAGTAATTTAAGGTTTAATTGATAAAAGAATATATATATTTTGTAACCCTAGTTTTGGAAAAAAATGTATTTTTTGATTTAGAGAATATTGAGGGGCAGTACTAAATCACCGGAGAACCCCTTTAAAAATATGTCTGATTCTCTTTCTCCCATTGTACGAATGAAGCCACAGTGCTGTAGTGAGGGCAGGTGACCAAAGGGTGGCAGCAGTAATGAAGCAAAAACTGAATCCATGCTGATCATTTCATTAATCTTGAGTGAAGATAGGGGACCAATTAATTTAGTATTCTATGCTTTTTTTAATTAATTAAAATGTGAACTGTCAACCACAACTATTCACCAGGAACCAGAGCCCTTCCTGTTAGAAAAGAAAGAGAAAAGTGACATATTGTTCTTTTTATTGCAATAAATCCATCAGAACCATGATAACAGTACTAGAGGTCGTGAACCCAGAATCCTGTCCGTCATTGGCTGCATGCATATTTACTTATGGTGCAGTGGACACAATGTGAAGGAAACAGAACAGGCCAGTGGGCACAGATGACATGCGTGTGTGTGTGTGTGTGTGTGTGTGTGTGTGTGTGTGTGTGTGTGTGTGTGTGTGTGTGTGTGTGTGTGTGTGTGTGTGTGTGTGTGTGTGTGTGTGTGCTCTGATGAGATTATGAGGTCACCCACTCAGCCAACAGGTTTGATGAAACTGCCAATACGTGCACGAACACCACAATATCAGGTGTGTGTGTGTGTGAGAGACTGTGTGCACCTGGGGATATGTTTTCACTAATGTTAGATGCACCCTTGCAGAATAGGTGGTTTGTTTTTGCCTAATAGGCAGAGGGTGACATTTGAAAAGGTTGAGATAGCAGGCGGGAGGTCCGACTGCAGCCCTCTGAAAATATTAACAAGCCCTGGATGAGAACTTCATAGCAGCTTGTTTTACATCTCACTCACAAAATAAAGCTGACACTCTTGAAAATTGCCTCGAAATAGACTGGAATAAAAAAAGATGTACGGAGGGAGACGCTGATGCTACAGGGGAGGAAAAATAGATGAAGGCTGGATAAGAAAAAGGCACCATGCTGTTATTATGGGGCCTCACACTGAGTCTCCCTGCTGTGAGTGCGCAGCAGGGAGATGTGAGGATGACTCATGCATACCTTCACATGGACTCGAGGTAAACGGGCCAGCATTCAAAACCAGCGCTGCTGAAATAAGAAGGCAGTGTTCTGACCGTCGATATGATCATGAAGCTGCTGTTTAAGAAACATAAAACATCTCTGTGCATTTCATTTTTTTTTTATAGCTCTGCAGCTTCCTCTCATATATTCAGCAGTAAGAAATGTCTGTGCCATTGTTATATCTCTAAAAAGTACAATGCAGCTCGTCTTTCTTCACCTGTTCCACTATCACCTAACAGCGTTTCCCTTTCCTTTTTTTGTCTTCTTTCCAGTTTCACTCTGTGGCACTGACAGCACCGGTCCTCCCTCAACCCGACTGCTCACATCACATTCATTAATCCTCTCTCTCTCTCTCTCTCTCTCTCTCTCTCTCTCTCTCTCTCTCTCTAACTTTATCTACCATCCTTTACTTTTCTTCCAGATATCAGCACCGTGTTCCAGCCGGGGGAACAAGCTGTTCAGGTAGCATTTAAAGTTTTTTGGAGCTTCCTTTGGGAGTGTGCTGTCACTGAGGCTGAGCTGATGTTACACATGTTGGGTTTAAGGCTCAATCCGGAGCTGAAACCTCCAAAAAAAAGGAGGCATCTTAGGCCATTGATTGCTTATCAGAGGCTTTTAAGATTTCGAAAATGTTAATTAATAAACAGAATGTCAGTGTGATGACTGTGATGTCCATGAAGTGACCTGTGAGGATGTTGAAGAGATAAACTTCACTCATCTTTACAATGTGTTTGCTTACTTACAGACAGAATGTAATATAGTGCCAGTAAAAAAAGTTAACTTTGATGGGGTGAATTCATATTGTGTGCAATACATGATATTGATTGTAATATGTTAAGAAAAGCTACTAGTGCTGAAACAATTAGTCAAATAATCGATTAGTTGAGCGTTTGAACATTTAAAGGCAGCACTTTTGATGATCTACTAATCTTAAAAGAAATATGGTGGTAAAAATGTAGCCATCAGCTTCATAAAAACTGAACGATTCCTTGTTTCTTATCCCAGTAAACTAAGTGAACAGTCCAGATATCTGATAGTTAAACAAAATAACTTTAAATATGTCGACTTTGACACATGGTGAAATTTTAGCAACCAAACAATTAATCGATTAATGGGGGAAATAATATTTAGTGGCAGCCCGAAATTCACTAGGTGTAGAATTACCATGTGATAACATCTTTAAACTTATTGTGAGGGCATAACATTAAGTTAGAATTATTTAGCTGATCCAAAGCAACTTACAATTAATGCATTTAACCGTGTGGATACAACCAAAAAAATTGCAATAATCATGAAGTACTTCATCAGAAATGCTGGACTGCTACAAGTGTGACACTTAAAAATAAGTTTCAGTATGGACTTTTGTACTGATTGTGTTCTACTTTTCATCAGTTCTGTGTTCCCAAGACACATTTGTGGTGGACGAGGACAGAATATCCACTGGGATTACCGAGGCCATGTCTCTCTTACTTTTCTCTCTCTTATTTGTTTCAGGTCAGTAAGGTTTCTTACTCAATTAAGGGTTAGGGTTAGGTCCTCTTACTGTCCTTCTACCACAGTAGTTCATGACTAGAATTACTGTGTCGCTGTCGACATTTGTGTGAAATTCTTCTGTAATGGCCAAAAACATGTTTTGTGAGGTCACAGGGACCTTGGGCCACAACATTCTAATCAGTTCATCTTTGTGACCATGTAGATGTTTGTGCCAAATTTGATGAAATTCCCCCGATTCTAGATCTGAACAGCAGATCTCTTTTTAGTAAAGATGTGAATACAACATCAATGGAAGGTCAATATTATTTGAAGGTTACAATAAAGAGGCTTAACACAGAATTTCTAGTTTTGTTATACTACCATTATCATGGAAAAAACACAAATTATTTTAATTGAATACTGTATTTTACTTCATTGCCATCCCCCCCCACACACACCCCCAACCACCGAACCACACACACACACACACACACACACACAGAAAATTGTGACACATAGTCACTTTAAATCCTATCCATTACCACTTTTTCAAGATTTCTTAACACTTAAAAGCAAAAGACTTAAATGTCTGCCAATGTGATTTAAAGTTGTGAAAAATATGAAATAAAAGTCCAAAGGCCGTGTTCAGTCTTTTTTTCCAAAACTCTTTAAGATGAATCTCAAACCACATCCAAAAAGTCAACAAAACAGAAGCCTTTTGATGTCGGTATTAAACACAGATAGAAAATAAATGCGCTAAAGTCACATCCTTATCAATTTCCTCAAGTAGGTCAAAGAAAGATCCTTTACTTTGAGGAATTTTGTCCTCTGGAGATATCTCCATGTGATCTGGGGGGAGAGAACCAAAAAAAGCGAGGAGAAATCTGAAATGTAAGCTTTTACGTGACTTACCAAGCAAAGCGTGCATAGGACTTTTTCCCTCCATAAATTATGGATCTCTGCCCGTCTCTGAAGCTGACAGCCGGCCTCCAACCATCCATCTCTTCCTCCGCTCACCCTGCCACTCTCCATATATGCATATGTATAACATGTATGCATAGAGGGGAGGAAAGGGAGGAAGCAGGCTGGAGAAGAGAGGTGTTACGGGAGGTTATTTTATGCAACGCACACGTCTCAAGGCTGAAACACACCGTTTACCTCCAGTCAAAAGCAGCTGAGGCAGAAGATAAAAGCTCTATGATGGGGAACAAAAAATAGCTTTTGAGGAAAGGAAACAGGGATGGGAAGATTTAAATAGACCGAGCAGAGCCGTGGAAAAAAGGGAGACGCAAGAGAAGGTTTGCAGAGAGGAAGAGCCGGCGAGGTGAACTAAAGTCAAGCCTCGCTGTCGCTAAAAGCCAAGTCACTTTAAACCAGATCAAAAAAAAGTCATCAGCTTTAACTTTCAGGCTTGTTCAATAATCCTTTAAAAAGGCTGCTCGCTGCATTATTGAACAGCACCAGAATGCTGAGGCAGACACATGATACCGTTTGGGATCAATAGCACACTGGAGCTTTCAGCAGATCTGCATTCATAGTGTCTCCTACCTTTGATTCCCTTTTTCTATTTTCGATGTCAAAGCGTTAATGAACACGTGTCATCGTCATTAAAGTCGATCTTGATCAATAGGCACATCTTTGTCATTATTAAAGCATTTAAAATGTCCATGTCCATCAATTCCCCTGCGTTAGTTCCAGTCATTTCCCCTCTAGAAGAAAGGGCAGGGCGGGGCGGGGGGTTATATTAATCAACTAATCAACACAGGCTGCACGACACTAATGGATTTCATGTTAGTGGTGCCAGCGGACGCCACGCTGAGCTGAGCTTTGATCGCATACCAAGCTTTGTCCTGCGTTCAAAGCCTTGTTCTGGGACCGGGTTTAGAGCCGGCTCGTCTCCACACCAAAATAAACCCACTCAACATCTGGAGGGCCGTCTCAGCAGCAGAGGCTTTTCTGTCAACATCTGTGGTTCATCTGCACTCGTTTCAAAGCTTTGGTGTAATCTGTGTTCCAACCTGATGGTTCGTTAAGCCCCCAGCCCCCGCATAGTTTAGCTAACTAAGCTAATTATACTTTAGTTAACTTTCGACTGCTCTATATTCTTTAACAAAATGCTAATTGTTTGCTAGCTAGCTAAAACGTAAGTAAAACCGCCCAACGTTTCCCACGGCGGCCCGGCAGAGCAGCTTTAATGTCTCCTCGTTAGAGAAAAACTTGTTGGTCGAATTAATGGCGCAATATGGCCAAAAAAACCAACCCACGATAAACCTTTTTTTCTTTTTTACAGTAAGAAAAGTTTGTCCAATCTTCCCGTTCCATGAAACTCGACTGGTTTGAGTTCGTCTGTGGAGAAATCCAAGGCCTCACATGACTACCGTGCCTAGTTACGGTTGCTAAGCTATTGTGTAAAAAAATACATAAAGGCGTCAAAATTCACAAGCAGGGTTTTTACTGAAATATTTTATGTTAGAACAAAATAATATCATAACTTGTGTTAACAGACTGTAATGCAGACATCTAACGAAAAACCCATTAAAAAAACAAAACATTGACCTTAAGAAAAGTGAACTGGAAGTGCATCAATGCGAACTCATTTCCGTTCTTAGTTTATAATAGTTCTTATAATACAACCCTCAAAGAGACCAGACAGCAGAGCCAGAGTGAGTTTAGCAGAGTTTATTCTTATTCACATTTAAAATATTCTCATGGCAGCACATTTTCTACCTTTATCTACGAGACAACCTGTCCCGCAGACAAATCTCATGATCCATGGAATGGGAGAAAAAAAAAATAAAAACATTAAAAAATAATCTCATAAAACCAGAATTTTCAAAAGAATAAAAAAAACCCACATGGGGGTAAGACGGTGGAAGTAAAAGATGGAAAAGCAGCATTAAAACTTGGTGTGTGTGTGTGTGGGGAGGTTGTTTGTGACACGACAGAAGTGTTGACATGAGCTTTTTGTGTGTGTGTGTGTGTGTGTGTGTGTGTGTGTGTGTGTGTGTGTGTGTGTGTGTGTGTGTGTGTGTGTGTGTGTGTGTCGTCTCAGAGCAGGCACATTAGCAGTCAAACACACGGCTTCAACCTTCAGATCAATCTCTTATCAGCGTTACAGGAGCTGGAGAGTCGACAAACAGCGCCCGCGGTCCTTTGAGTTCACCAAAACATGGCGGAGGCTTGAATCAAACTGGAGCGAGTGATGAAGAGACATAAAGAGAGAGAGAGAGAGAGAGACGCTGGCAGGAGAGAGGAGGGGGATTCTGAAGGTTCAAACATGACTGGAGTTGTTGTTTTTAGCCGGTAGGTGGTAATCACCTGCTTGTCTGTGAGTTGTCTTCTTACTACACAGTTAAGGCTTTGTTTCTCTACACATAACACACACACACACAACACAGAATATATACTGTATGTAATCCATGTGTGCTGCACTGTGTACACACTAACAAAAATAGAACTGTAGACTTTCTTCCTCTCTCTCTCTTTCTCTCTCTCCCCTGTGGCTTGGAGGGATTGTTGCCTCTCCACAGAGCCTGCTGTGTTGTTGGGAATATAAATATAAATACCAACATGTTTCCGAGGAGGCTTCCACAGAGTGTGTGTGCAGAAAAGATGGCAGGTTAAGCTGTCAACCAAAAAAAACACCAGCGTTTGAGGCCTTCAGAACGGAGGACTCTATTTGTGTGATTAGCAGGAAACTGGATAGAAATATCCTCTTTTTTTTTTTTTAATTTCTCCCTCCTTTTTATTCCATTCATCAGCTCCTCTTGTCGTCTGTCCAGTAGGAAGACAGCTAAAAAAAATAAAAATAAAAAAGGCGAAAACCAGAAGATTAAAAACATTCAAAATGAAAAAGAACAAAAAAAAAAAAAAACCCAACTGTTGTAAACAAAAATAAACCCATGCAGCGCCGTGTCCACCACCTGCTTAGTCAACGCCATCGCACGCATCCCTCAGCAGACGTCTGATGGTTATGATGGAGTTCAGTTTGGAGGCTGGTTAGCATAACAACAGGCAGACCTCGGTTTGGTCCAATCTGTTTCTGTGTGTGTACAAGGTCACTGGTACTGGAGGTAGTTCTTCAGCGTCTGCGGCAGCGGGAGGGTGTCGATGTGATGGATGCGCTCTCTGCCAAGAGCCAGCCGAGCTACTCGTCTGCACAGGTCCATGAGGGGGAGGGGCTCCGCTGTGAGGGGAGAGAAGGGGGGGGGGGAGAGACATGGTTAGGGTGTAAACAGTGAGTACAAGCTTCTGTTTGCAGCAACAGACCTTTCACATTGCATTTAGTCTGTTTGCAATTGAAGCGGATTTAAATATCCAAGTCATGATTTTTTAACTCATTAATTCACAAATACTGTCTTTAATGTTCCTCATGGCCTTAATCAGATATGACAGGATATGTATGAACACAGCAATAATGCTTGTGTAATGTTAGACACTTGGTTTCACTGCTAGAAAAAAAAAAAGTGATGAATAAGAAATGTAACCATGTTTCAGTTTTTTCACATCCTGACGATTTCAGAGTGAATCCACAACCACATTACCTCATCAAGTTAATTATTTAATAGGTGGAGGTTTATGCTTTATAAACTCTGATTGTGAAGATGTATTGAATGACCGCATGTTAAGTCGGGACTCCTGTTTAGTTCCTCTCTGCTCACCTGCTGTATGCAAAGCGTTGTGCTTAATAAAGCTCATTTATTCATCCATGCACTCCGCATTAAAGACTATTGATCATATGAAGTGAGGGATCTGGTTGGATTATCAGTGTGGTATTACGAGGATTTGTTTCTTTAAAAAAAAAGGGGGAATGTTTTATTGACTAATTGCTGTGATCTTAATCAGGGGAAGAAAACAGGTATTTATTTATTATGATGGCAGCAAAACCACTATTTTATTCATTTAATTAACTTGTACTCTTTAATAATAAACAATGACCTCGGCTGTATGTTACGAGCAGGAAGAGAAGCAGCACTAACATAATATTTATTCGTACATTGTCTTCACTATTGGCAATATATGTCAGCAGAACATGGCAAACATCCCCCCCCACCACCACCAATTCTGGAGGCAAGTGATGTCTGTGTATGTCGAGACAGGAACAGACTCTAAACTGCTGTTCCTTTTTTTAACGGATGTCAAGCTGCTCCACCTGGAAGCACCATCTGGTGGGGCTGAAATCATGCTGCTCAGAGTCCACTCACACAGGGGGTGAAGGACACACACACACACACAACGCACACGCACACACCCACGCACACACGCTAGAGATTAAAAGGGTTTTCCATGAACTAGCCTGACCCGCTATATATGTTTGCATAAAGGATATTCAATAGACGTCAGTCACACGCGCGCTGGCTTGCAGCCTTGATGCTTTGATTTATTAATGGAGCCCTTGTTTTGACAAAAGGCTCTTCTTCCAGGCAACGACCCTGAAACGTCTTCATCAATAGATTGGAGCGTTGGGGCCACGAGTGTGACTTTGAATCGGTCTGCTATCTAAAGGCCTTTAATGCCATAAATCTATGATAATATAATAGATTCATATACTTTTTCTTGTTTTTGTCATGAGTACTTTCACACTGTCGATTCCTCTGAGCGTCTGCATCGTGAATAAAGGCATCACCTCATCACCTCGTAACAAGAACAACGCGGAGGCTCCGTGGTCTGAACCAAGAGGGCCAACTCTGATTACTCCTTTAAACTTTGACAAAAGGCAGCGCAGACCAGACCCACTCCTTCTGTTCTGACCTTTCACAATAAAAGACACTGAATATCTATTAACCAGAGGAAACTCCAAATCGCTCAGAGAGTTTTGCTAAAAAGGAAACTCAAAATAGCGTAAAGAAGCAGCGTCTATACAACAATTTACCCTCACAGATTGCCAGAAGCTGCTCCGGCTCAAAGTGTTGCAACTGTAAAAAAAAATTCACAATTCACATTGCTGCCAGACTGAATAGTTTATGTGCAAAATAATTGCAGGAGAGCATTTTGCATTTTTTGTGTCGTTTAGTCGTCACACCCCCGGTGTGGTAAAACCTGAACGCTGCATAATTTTCTGATTCTGTCCATATTTTCACGATAAAAATACCTTCACTACTGCATGTGAAGGGATTGCTTCAAATGAACACACACACACACCCACCCACACACACACACCACACACACACACACCTTTAATTATACGATAATTCAAACAAGCCTCCTCTGTGACTGATTGAGACGTTCCTCTCTGCAGTCTATTAACAGTGCTCCACGTTACCACACACTGAGGCCCCCTACCAGACTAACACACCACTGGTCTGGAGCGTGTATTCAACAGACCGCAGGCATTCCTCTGGGCAGGAAGTGCTTGGAGGAGAATCAAATAAGCATCGACTCAGCTTACACGAAGATCCCAATTAAATGCAGATCAGTACAGAAATCTTCACTTGATGTCTCTGCTAGAATCAATGACGAGGAGCTTTCTAATTGTAAATCTGCTCCTGATGCATTTCTTTGCACGGATACTGGCAACCGAGAGTGAACTTTTTTTTTTTTGCAGGAACCTTTCACTGAATTCCTCCGCTGCGCTCTGTTAAGTGACCTTTTGAAACAGCAGTGGGGGGGGGCACAGCTATCCTAATTTATTTGTCTGCCATGTGCTTAATGAAAAGCTTTTGTAAGAACACCTTGGGGACAAGTGGCGGAGTATGAATTCATTTGTCGCCACGTTAACATGGCCAGAAAAAAAAAAAGTGCACCCGGAAATCACAAAGAGGTGTTTGAATAAAGTGGGACTGAATGCAGACGACGTGCGGGCGGAGCAGCGATCCGTGCAATGAGACCAAACAGCTGATAATCCCCCTCGCAGCACCTAGAGAAGTACTTGGCAGGACAATTACATCCTCCCTCCAACATCTTATTACCCTGTGTCTGCAAAATACAAGTCCACGCTTCAGCACATCAGCTTACAAGATTATGGAACTAAGACTCGGCACAACCGGTAGCACACTCAGGTCTCCGTTCATCCGGTGCCTTGTGACCGCCTGAACTCCCACAGATAAAGGACTGGAGATGGCACGCTGCTGGTGCACGTGGAGGAGCCTCCCATAACCAAATAGATGGATTAACTTCCTGTTAAACCTAACGGCACCTATCAATCTGTCTTAACCTTACGAGCACGGCCCCCGCATACAGGTAGTTTCCATAGTAACCAGCTCATCACACCACCGCCGTGTGATGTCACTGTGCTGGGAGTGTGTAGTCACTGGTGCAGCATGCGTTGCATGTGTCTAGATTGCAGAGTGCTGCCTGCCCGCCAAGATAAATGTTTGAACCATGTTTGTTCAGACGTAACTTGAACTAGTCGGCATTTATCGGCAAAACGTTGCACACAGATATCAGCAATGCCAATATAGATTTTTAGTTACACATGTCAACTATAAAGTGTGTTTTTTTTACTTCCATTTGGCAGGCTTTTATAGAAGTGAGCATATTTACTTCCAGAAACTTTTAATCCCCGTTTCCTCCTCCACTGTTGCACCCCGTCTGTATCATCATCAACACCACCACCAAGAGGGGAGAAATACGTGAATAGTCACTTAAAATGCAACACTTTCATTAAAAGTCAAAAGTCAAAAAAAAAAAAAAAAACGACTGCTGGCGCTAACAAGATTGATGCTACCGCAGTAGCATTCCTCTCCGACAGTGCTCTCCTGAGGGAGGTGATGACATGATGATGCTATAAAAAGTTGCTGAAAACCTCTGCTGATCCCTGCTGACATGAGCTGGTCTCCATGGTACAGGGTTGCCAGGGGCGACAAGTGGTCCTGTCAGACAGCGGTGATGAGCATAAACACGGTTAGTGCACACTGACCGTCAGCTGGTGAAATAGAGTAACGACAAGTGGCTTTGGGTTGTGATTAAAAAATAAAAGACGTTTCAGACGCTTTCTGCTAGAATACAAGTTCAAACAAAATACAACCACACTCTAGAGACACAGCTGTTCAGTCTGTAGGTTTGCTGTAGGAAACAATGGAGCTCAACAGTTATTTAACACTGGCTCATATCACCATTATAAATAATTGCAATGCCAGAGAGAAATGCCTCTCCGTAACAGGGCCTCATTCATTAAGAGCATATATATTATGGTTTATTGGGGCCCTCCTGGCTGTTCCAGTGTCGAGGCTAAAAACTAAAGGTGACCGTGCTTTTGTCATCAGGGCCACTCGGCTTTGGAACGACCTGCCTGAGGAGATAAGTAATCTCATTTAAATCACTTCTTATAACCCATTTTTATAAAGATTGGCTTTTATGCGATGTCGTTGCTTGAATGCTTAATTTTATTATAGGTTTTTACCATTTTATTTTATTTATTTATTTTATGTCTACTTTAGCATCTATTGGTTTTACCACATTAAATACTTTACTGTTTACTACACTTTTATGTTGGGTTTGGGCCTCATTGTTGAGCTTTCTGTTGTTTTATTGCCTTGCTTTGCTTTGCCAGCCAAAAACCCCGTTTATAAAAAGGTGCTTTATGAATAAAGTTATTATAAAGTTATTAATCAAAAAGGGAGCTCTCACATTAACTTGACATATATTTTTCATAATATTTTATATTCTTTCAAGCCCATATAATGATGAACCTTGCACCCAAAGTAGCTTGTGTGTGTGTGCGCCTATTTACAGCATCATCTTTCCTACATGAAAACCCCGAATGACTTTTTCAACTCAATCGTAATCACCATCCCTCATTTCTCCAATCAGCCGTGTAACTGTCCATCTTTTGCACTTTCCTCTCAAGCACTCAAGTCTTTTTTTTTTTTTTTCTGTAATAGCTAGAGACTAGTTTCTGACAGGTTCATGGCACACTAAAGAGGAGATGGAGTGTGGGAAAGTGTGGTTAAGGACGACTGAGCGCCTGATGCACCGTCGGACTACAGAGGCCCGCGGAGCTGGTAGGCCCCATACATCTACCTAACACTTAATCGAGAACAAAGCGGAGCAAGGGGGGGGGGGTGACGGCGGCGGCGGAGCGTCGGTTAGTCTGCCGTCACTGAGGTGAGACAGCAAATATGCAACCGGTGATAGTTTCCCCCCCCCTTCCCCATCCATCCACAGTTTCTTCCACTCTCCCGCCTAATGCGTCTATGTGTTTGTGCAGCACATTCATCAGCTCACCACGACACGGAGACAACCCAGTTATGTCTCACTCACAAATAAAGGTTAGGACAGGTCCATCTTTTCTGGGCATGTGTTCCAATTTACTGTTCATTTTAACTCCGCCCCCCCTTTCCTCCTGCTTTCCCTTCATTACTAGAGAGGCTCCTAGGTAACAGTGGTAGGGTGCAGACTCCCAGCCGAGCTTATCTAATAGATTAGCATAGAACTGTTGGGGCTGTCTGGCCTAGTTTTACATGACGTGTGTGTGTGTGTGTGTGTGTGTGTGTGTGTGTGTGTGTGTGTGTGTGTGTGTGTGTGTGTGTGTGTGTATACGTGTGTGTTGAGGTGCGGACACATTTCCAATCTCATCTCACCCGACGGGTCAAAAGACGGGAGGGGAAAAAAAAAAAAAAAGGGACGGGAGGAATATATTTAAAAAGGATGGACAGAATTAG
Organism: Anoplopoma fimbria; assembly: GCF_027596085.1. Lineage (NCBI taxonomy): Eukaryota > Metazoa > Chordata > Actinopteri > Perciformes > Anoplopomatidae > Anoplopoma > Anoplopoma fimbria. The sequence continues at coordinate 4,480,998 of NC_072449.1, read as the reverse complement.
ATCAATGATGTATGAGATAAGGAGGAAAAATTGGGGCAGAACAGCGAGGCGAGCAGCGGGGAGGACGCCACGGAGCAGACCGGCGCTGTGATTGGAAACACAGGTGTCCAAATTGAAACGTCCACTCCAAGAGCGGAAACCTACTGCTGGATGAACTGGTGATTCCTTCCACTGATGATATCTGACTACCTATTACTTCGCACCGCCAAGATAGCGAGTCCCAGACAGAAACCCTGGACTGCAATCAATCTCTCTCTCGGTGTATAAAGAGGAGCACTGCAATACTCGCATGTGTTGGTAAACTGCACACCAACAACGGAGTCTTCACACAAACGCTAGCATTGACAATGAGAAAAGATTTCTCCATGGAATAACATTTAATAAGCATTATCATGAGTTTCACTGAGTGTCAAAATCTTGAATTTAACTTTTAAAGTCTCCACGGCTTTATTCTCGCTCTCCCAAACCAATTAATACTTCATGTCCTGGCTGTTTTTCTTTCTACTTTCCTCTATTTTAATGAGTGGAGTTGGACAGTAAAACTGTATGGCTATATTTGGCTTGTTGTTAGCAGAGAGAACTTTAAGATTTATGTTAATAGGAGTCATTTTATGAACACGAAGAAAGATGTCAGCAGAGCTGTTTACACAGTTACAAAAAAATAACCAACAAAAAGGATAAATTATAGAAATCTAAAACCAAACAATTGGCTGAATATAAAAAGCGTTTCATATTCTTTATGCATGTGTATATCTATCTATATCTAGATATAGATAGAGAGAGATATATCGAGAGAGAGATAGCGAGAGAGATATAGCGAGAGAGAGAGATAGCGAGAGATATAGCTAGAGAGAGAGATAGAGATATATATAGAGAGATATAGCGAGAGAGAGAGAGATATAGAGAGAGAGAGAGAGAGATAGAGAGAGAGATATAGCGAGAGAGATATTGAGAGAGAGAGAGAGAGATAGCGAGAGAGAGAGAGATATATATAGAGAGAGAGAGAGAGATATAGCGAGAGAGATATTGAGAGAGCGAGAGAGATAGAGAGAAATAGCGAGAGAGAGAGATATATATATATATATATATATATAGAGAGAGAGAGATATAGCGAGAGATATAGCGAGAGAGAGAGAAATAGAGAGAGAGAGAGAGAGAGAGAGAGAGAGAGATATAGAGAGAGATATAGCTAGAGAGATATATATAGAGAGAGAGAGAGATAGAGAGAGATATAGAGAGAGAATATAGCGAGAGAGATATATAGAGAGAATATAGCGAGAGAGAGAGAGAGATATAGAGAGAGAAATAGCGAGAGAGAGAGAGAGAGAGATATTGAGAGAGAGATATATAGAGAGAGAGAGAGAGAGAGATAATGATTGATATATATTATATTCAAAGAAAAACTCCATGGATTACAGTGCATTTGTTCTGAATGTGAGAGAATGTTCATTGATATGATAATTAGTCGTGAGCAGCTCTTTGTGAACATCAGATCAGGATTACAGCAGTTTAATTGGATGCACGTGATAAAACTATAAACAATATCAAGGTGAAAAGTCATTCAGGAACGTGGTTAGAACGCAAAAGCTTAAGGGGAGAAAGCTTGATCCGCTTAAAGAACTACAACCTATGAATACAAAAGAAAGAGCGACATCAGTAGAGATTATTCCAGATGTGTGTCAAGCCTCCTTTATTTGTCACGGGGCGCCCAAAAAGAAGCTCAACTAGATCCAAGGACGGAAGGATTAAAGATGGAGTGCCGAGATCGATGTCGGGGTCACAAACCAGAGGACTGAGGAGCGTGAAGGCACATGAATTGGGAAATGAGAGCTGTACTCTTACAGAATGATGTGATCCTCTCTCATGGGTTATAACTCTCCACTCTGCTGCCTTTATTTCAAAACAAGAGTGTGCAGTTACTTAAAATAACTTCATCCAAGTCTGACAAATATTCCAAGATACTTCAACTTGATGCACGTAAAAAGAAGACAGAGAAATCGAGGAGGAAGATTGTTCCGTTTCCTCGCAGGTTGCATCACTGATTAATTTTAAAAGCTATTTATCTGTTGAAACCTTAATAAGTGAGCGTGATGGACGCCTGCCACCCCTTCCCACAGTCAATCCGCTGATGCATTTTCACATCGGTTTCATCATTTAACCTTGTTAGAGAGTGAAGTATTTTGCCTTCTTTACAGAATCTAAGTGCACAAGCACTGAAGGTCAGGATGTGCATCTGGGTCTCGTTTAATTCCTCTTTGCACAACAGCTGTACGTAAAGTTTTCCAGATATTTATTAATCCGCCTCTAAGAACTGGAATCATTTGTATTTGATTATTAGTTCACATGTTGCTAACTGTATGAGCCTGCACTTTTGCAGTCTTGGGATTAAGGACTTGTTGCTATGACAACAGCTCCAGATAACTTTTAAGACCAGAGGAATCCAGACACGGGTCACATTAAGATAACTAATTCATCCACTTATGAAGAAGAGTGGCCATGGGGTTGGGCTTTCACAATCATGACGTTATCAAATAATCATACCATATATGGACATGATTTCGATCATTTTTGCTGACCTCGATATTGCCCGTTGTGTTTACATGCTTTTTTCTATACATACGCATTTAACCAACTTGATGCCTTAATAAACATGATTTTCCGACCTGGGAATTGTGCAGACTTGGCGTATTTTTGTTAACAGAGCCGATTATATATATATTGTTTTGGTTGTGTTTTTAATTTAGTTTATTTAGGATTTTGAAATAATTTTTTCACATTCCAATTCCAAAGTCTGAATATTCTTAGAAATGAAAGGTTGACTGCTCTTCGGAAGGGTGTACTTGCATTATTGTGCTATTTTATAATCATATCAGTGGCATAAAATAGTCTTAAAATGACAAGATATTTATTAACAACACAAACAACACCGACTGGATGATATTTAGTCCAAAGTCGCCTTCGTTAGAGAAGTGTACCAGTCCCACCTTAACTCATGCAAGGTCTAGTTTCATGTTTCAGCCTGCGTCTGTGCTGTGAATATTGCTAACGGCTCTGAACCGCAGACAGGCAGTAGGAAGACATCCCATTTGCATAGGGCACGTCCTTAGCCAACGAACTAGAGGAGAAAAAAAAAGAAGCTGCCTGGTCAGCAATCAACCTCCCACATATCCTCCAGAGAGCCGGCTTAACCATTCCCACGGCAACCTGCAAACCACTACTGGGTGTGTAAACACTGAAAGGAAGGATTAGTGTTGAAAAGGATGAACAGGGGGGGAAAAAAAGAGGAAGACAGTAGGGAGGAGATGAAGAACAATGGGAGTTGGAGTTGAATGGGGTTCATTTGGAAAAAGGGGAGGGAAAGTACGTCAGTAGTTGAGAGTGAACCGCTTCCTCCTCTCTGGTCTTGTTCAGGTGTAAATGAGTTTGGATCAGCTTGTTGCCCTTTAGTCCAGGCGGCCCACTGTGGTGTCATGAGGGTTGTTGTGGTGAAGACAAAAATATGGCTTTCCAGGAATAGATGGAGCAAAACGTACTTCCAGGAATTAGCAAGGTACAAAAAAACAGATAAAAATCATGTCTCAGTAGAGTTTGCGTTCAAGTGTCTGTGGGACTGAGGGGTAAAGGACTAAAGCGCTCACTGAAACGCAGGAAGGACGAGGAGAAACTGCATAAATGCAGATTATTAAGGGACAACACAGACAGGGGAGAAAAGTATAGGAATACTTATCTCTTCTCGCTTCCCAGGGAGAGAGAAACGGAGAATAAAAGAGTCTAAGCAGGAGGGAGGAGGAAAAAAAAAAAATGACTGTAATGGGAACAAAAGAAATGTGAACAGACTACGATAAAACCAGGAGGGGAGCAAAAAGCAGATCCTCTTTGAGCTGCTATAGGATGACACACGAAAGCAAGATCCGCAACGCCATCTCCAAGCATAAATATTGATGCTTCCATTATTCTATACATTGCAAAATGGAAAAGTGAATTATGCTCGACATGTGAACACGCACGGTTTCCAAACTCAACAGATCTCTGCAGACGTGAATGCATGAGCGGAGAGAATGTGAGCATCATCTTTTATACCATCGATGAAGGAAATGAAAAGAGCAGAAACGATCAAAAACAGGGGATTGCAGCAGGTTCAGGCTCATGAGTTGGCACCATTAGCCGTTTCCATCGTCTGTTTTGTATCTTCAAGCTTCATTAGTCTGGACAAAAAAAGGCAGATCAAACTAGCACATGAGAGCCTATAAATGCACTAACTGCATAGAGATCTACAGGAAGCCAATGGGGATAAAAAAACAGGATATATAAACGCAGTCATTTCTAGGCGGGCTATAAGGACCATGTGTCATTTTTTCCTCTGAGAGAGAATGATATGATTTTGTTATTCCTCCCCTAAAGGCCTCTAGGTGACAAAAGTCAACAGAAAGCTATGAGCGATTATCACAAATCACAAATCGATGGAACCACAGATATTGTTTCTTCATTCCATGCATTCGTCCTGGTTGTCAAAACCTGCCGCCTAAATCGCCCACAATGCAACTCAAACTGATCGTTTTGGTCAAAGTTATACAGTCTGGAAAGCTCACATTTTTCCAACTCCACATTTTTTTTTTTTCAACAAGTGACATTACTCGAGGCCATTTATCAGACTTAAAAAAAAACTCCCACTGGAGACACATCCAACTTTCTTCACATGTGCAGAAGTTCTCCCCAAGTCCTGCAAACAGACTTTGATGTGTAAAACCAGTAGAGTTCCCCTTTAAGCTTAACAGATACTCACACACACACATACACACACACACACACACACACACACACACACATAACCTAACCCAACGTTTCCTACAACGCAAGACCAGACGCTGAGCTCAGAGGCACACTGGGACATCTTCCAGGATTCCTCCTCTGCTGGCTGCTGTCCACATGCGCACACACACACACACACACACACACACACACACACACACACACACACACACACACACACACACACACACACAGATTGCAGCCATGGACATGGTGTCCGTGCCTCGCTGTCGGCAAACGCCCCCGGGCCGCTTTGGCTCTTTGTGCAACATGCAGACTCCAGTGGGGAAGGATGGACTGAGGGGCTATTTCACAATGTGAGGGGCAGAACTGATGGATATGACCAGTTAGAAGGATGACATTTAACAGGAAAGAGCAGCGGGTCAGAAGGAAACATTGAGAAAGACACACACACACACACACACACACACGGAATATTTCTCCTGAGTCTGTTAAAGTTTAAAGAAGGCCGTCTGAGAGGAATGTTTAAAAGTGAAGTGGACTAGAAATAGAACACAGACGGGATGTTTGAGCTGCTTCCTATTGGTAAACAAAGCAGCAGTCCCATTTCATTGTGGTCTTTTTATAGATCGCTTTAGAAACGATGACAAATCGGCATATAAAGCCTAACCAGTGTGGCCTTAATTCTTAAATCCTGTAGATTTATGCAGAACCAAAACCAGGTGTGAGGACGGGGCTCAACAAAAGCTTCTAAAAGTGGTTGCCAGGTTGGCGACCAACCAGGCATCAGCTTTTGGAGTCCAAAAACTGAGAACACAGCTACCATTTTTCTAGTGATTTAAATACTACGCAGTTATAAGACTAAGTTTAATTATGAACATGTGAAGCAAAAGAATACAAGCTTCATAACAGCAACTTTCTTCGTTTTGGTTTTCTCTAATTCTTCACAGAATTTGAAGCTAAAGTTGGATCAGTTAGCGCGTCAACTCAATTCCCGGTTGCAGTATTGCAGATGTTGGAATTTTCTTCGCAGTTCCCTCGATAATTAATCCAACAAGTCACTGGTTTCTTGTTCATCTGTACTTTCCCTTTCTACTCTTGCTTGTCTGAACCTTTGTGCTGATTCCCCAATACACATCTTGCGGCCCTTCAGCACTGAAGTCTGTTATTGTGGGTCCATCAAGTGACACCTACATCAGCCTGTCCATCATCTCTACTTCCAGAGACGACCTCCAGTCTTTTTTTCGATTCTACCTAGACAGCTGAATCTGCTCTCACATACGGCTGAGGAGACTGGGAGAGCAAACGCCGCGTCACAGAGCACCTTTATGGATTTTGGGGTAAACGTTTTGACTGTTTGCTGTCCATATCTTTAAAGATTTGTCGAGCTCTGAACAATAGGGAAACTAGCCAGACCTTTACTCCTTTATGATGTAGTTTTAAAAACTTTTAAAACACATCTAACACAGTAAAGCTACCATTTCACACACACACACAGAGAGGATTGTATGAAGATGATTTCTCCAGAGGGGTGGGAGTTTATTGAAGGCTGTCAAAATGACTCAGCTGCCTGATTCACAATGTTCTTTCCGTCTACAAAACAATCGTACTTTGTCTCACAACTGGAGACAGATTGCTGGCCGTAGCCCATAATCAGTGACTGAATACGCAAGTATTTCTAATAATTGTGTTTCCCGTCTCTCCTCCTCCTCCTCTTCTCTCCCCTCTGGACCGTCACGGGGATTTTGTCACTGGATTCCCAAGTTGTTACAGCACAAATCTAATCTCACCCTGGGCCTTCACAGCCTCCATGAGGAGGTCTAAATATAAATCTGGAGTGTCGTAGATAAACAAAACATCTCTGCACTGTGAAATATTACCTCAGCTCCACATCTCTGCAGTGACACTCATCCGTACTGAAATAGGCACTGGTCTTCATACTTGAGTTACTAGCATTTTGATGTAATACAAATAACACGCAGAGGAATGTGTGAATATGTCTTTAAAAAGCTCGCATGACAGCTACTAATGAATGAGGAGTGTGCTAAACTGAAACAGGGATTAGGCTGTAAAAAGGTTGATACTTTTTCACATCAAACTTTATCTGTGAGAAGAGAAGGCAGAGAGGATGTCTCGCTTAGGAAGACATCCGAGACGCAGCTTTACCGTTTACCGTAGAGGGGGGAAAACACCTAAAATTCTTAAATTCATGCTTGAATAAATTAAGTAGTTTTGACAAATCACACAGATCCAAAACTGAACACTACCAGCAAATAAAAGCAGGAATAGACAGTTTAAAGACTTTGAAATATATCCCAACTCCAGATCAAAGTATTTTGGCCTCGATCCAGAGTCCGTTAATATTGGATACCAAGCCTGATGCTCCTTTTACTGCAATCTTTGGCTGATACAAGCCAAGAGAACACAAACAAAGGTTTGTTTTTTCCCCCGCCATGATGTTAAATCAGATATTTAACATTATTAATGAGAGATGATATGACCTGCTGTGGTAATTTAATCATGTGAGAGTAGCATTCTGAGCTGGCTAAAAACGAGGAGCTTGATGTTTTGTTCGCTGCTCTTAGCTGGTTACAGAGGAGGGATGGCAAATTCATTACCATCAGAGGTTAGAGACCCCCGAGTGTCGGCGGTCCAACCAAAATGTTTCGGTGGTGGGAGGAAACTGGAGCACATGTTTTATTTTAGCTGATTTATACCGATACATTCAAACATGCACGGATCTGCTCTGTATACACAGCCTTTGGGTTTGAATTGTCGACATCTCAAATGACCGTTTCACATTAAAATTTAACACTTAAATACATCATATTGCCATCTTTCTCAAACAGCCATATGAACTCATCAACTTAAAGAGTGAAACAAGAACATAGCTGCACAAATTACACAATCCCTGTTCATATCTACAGTACCAGTCAAAAGTTTGGACACACCTTCTCATTCAATGGTTATTTTTTTCTACATTGTAGATTAATATTGAAGACATCCAAACTATGAAGGAACACATATGGAATTATGTGGTAAACAAACAAATGCTCAACAAACCAGAATATGTTTTATATTTTACATTCTTCACAAGTAGTTGAATGAGAAGGTGTGTCCAAACTTTTGCCTTTTTCAAGCATGTGTGTGTGTGTGTGTGTGTGTGTGTGTGTGTGTGTGTGTGTGTGTGTGTGTGTGTGTGTGTGTGTGTGTGTGTGTGTGTGTGTTTGTTTTGTGCCACTTACGATCTAGTCCGTTGACGTAGCGGATAGAAACTTCACAGTGCCCCCACACGGCGCTGACGATGGGATACAGTCTCTTGCCTTTCAGCCCTCTAAACGCTACTCCCAGATACTGTCCGTCCACCATGAAGCTCAGCGTTCCTTCGTCCATGTCTAGTATTACTGTCAGAGAGTCTGGAAGCACGAACGACTCGTCCGGCTCCAGGAAACAGGGATACGTGGGCGCCGACGTGGAGACGGGCCGGTTCTTTGCGTCGTGGTAGAGTCTGTTGCGACCCAGGTCCCAGCCCCAGGACTCGGAGTCGGAGCCCACCAGGGCCGTGTAGCCGACAGAGTGCAAAGACGCCTCAGCAGAGGCCACGCCCACGACGGCGTGGGTGCCTCTCTGCCTGGCCGGCCAGTTAATCCTCCACACGTGGAGGCCCCTGGTGTAGCCCACCTTGCCGCGGATACAGTCTGTGCTCTGCGCCACAGGGTGTCGGTGAAACGTCAGCTTGTCGTCCTCCTTGACGAAGACGTTGAGCGAGCGGTCATCGGGGTTCCAGGCGTGGCGGAGCTGGGTCTCGGGGCTGGCCGCGGGCATGTCCAGCAGTAAGTCCAACCTCGGGGGCCGACAGAAATCCGGGCCCCGCAGCTCGCGGCGCACCGGCCGATACGAGGGCTCCCCGCGTACATCCACTGACTTGATACTGCCGGAGATCTTCTGGCCCATGGCTGGAGGGGTCCCGAGGGGAGGAGGGACCAGAGGGGGAGGGGAAATGAATGGACCGAGGGTGGTGATGAGGGGGCGCTGGGTCCTGACGTTACCTCATGGGCGCAACGGGAACACAGGGGGGTCCTGGGTGGAAAGGTGCTGTTTGACACGCACGCTTCGGCCAGGGGGAACCAGGCTTCTGAGAACACACAAACACACACACAATGAAAACATTTTATTCATGTACGCACATTAACATAGAGGATGGCAGAAGCATCAACAGCGCTGGCTTCCCGCCAAAGCCGTGGGGAGGAGAGGAAATGACAAGGAAGGAGAAATGAAGGATGAACTTCTAGCATTCCTCCAGAAAAACTATTTTTTTGTTTCACATCTGAAGCGTGGACAATGTGAGTGTCTCTGTGTGCAAATGTGTCACTTGATACCTTGACGGTAATTTAAAAATGATGCTGTAAACAAAGAGATTGTGATCGAGCAACACGTGTATCCTGGCTCTCTACTACAAATTTACATAAGCTGTGGGAAGAGAACAAAAAAAAAAAGGCCCCAACAGCACTATTTTTTTGTTGCAGACATACCAACTTCCCCCTTTAACACATTCAATGATTTATACCTTAAAGTTTCTGTGAGGAAATGTCAGGTTGTGTGTATTTCCGTGGTCTGTGTGTACAGTAGCGATAAGGTTCCCGAGCACCAGACTCCCTTTAGAAAAACCTCTCATTTCACTGCAGCAGGGTCTGACAGTCTGTCCCTGAACAGCCCTGGTTCTGGTTCTACTGTGCCTCCCTTTCCTCCCAGAAGCTCCAGCAATGCAGCCTTATTAATTGACTTCCAAAAATGTTTCCCTGCGTGACCGAGTCTAGAGAAGCTGTTCCAAATGTGACGTACTGACATTTCTCCTATATGCACCGCTTCAAATGTTTTCCCCGCTCCCCTATAGTTTCTCAGAAACAAACTCCACATGACTCTTCCAGGGAAAGTACAGAACAGTTACTGACCCGCAAGGGGAGGCTTGAGTATCTCACACCAACACACACACACACACACACACACACACACACACACACACACACACACACCACACACACACACACACACACACACACACACACACACACACACACAACACACACACACCCACCCACAGTGTGCGTCTGCAACATATCCAGAGCTCACATGAGACATCGTTTGCCAGCATTTCCAAAAAAATCAGAGCGTTAAATTAGTGGAATCTCAGCTGACTTATATTTTTAACTAACAAAAAGGCATGAATTCATTATGGCTTCCGATCATAAAGAGAAGCATCTTTTTCCACATGTTTTTTTCCCAGTATCCATCAGCCTGTACACACAAATCCCAGACACTCTACCCACCTGAATTCATTATTTCCTATACATTTAGAGACCTGCACCATACCAGTCAAGCTATTTAGCTTTTTCTTTATGTATTAGGCTATTGATGTAGGTGTGTTTGCTTTGATAATTTACTTTAAACGGTTTAATTTATAGGACTTTTTGATTCCATGTTGTTCCATGGGTGGGAACTACGCTTCCATGGCGACGCAGTCTGTTGGGACGGCGTCATCAGCTGCACCCGACTTATGACAGCTTTTACTTCACAATGTATCCTTACAGAAACAGATTTAGCACCTTAGATATTATTCCTATTAATGATGTAACCGCAACCCAAATTCGCTTTTAATCAGAATCTTAATTTTCCACGAACCGACCGATCTGCGGATTAACTGCAATCCGTGCATCACTAGTTTCCTTTGTTAATGAAATATATACGTTTTGAATGGAGGCGAAGGGAGTTGGTATATCAAGATAGGAAATGTAAAGAACTTTTTCAAAGTGATAAATGTGCAGCAACTTTGACAGCAGCACACAAGAAGGATAGCTCAACACACACAGTCATGCTGGGGAACAAAGTAATTGCCAGAACACACTATCTCATGACCACAACCCATGAAAAGTGACAAGCTCCACATTTGCATATTAATTAATTCACCCCTAGACTTGGCGCATGAAGTCGTTTCTCAGGAGCAATATTTATCACACAATAATGTTGTCAAAAGATTTTTTCATCGCAGTGGATATCTAACAGTCAGCTGACATTTGTGAATCACGCACGCACACGCACGCGAAATCCTTCACTGCTCACGCACACATCTTTTTTTTTTTGCTGGCAAGTCATCAAGCATTTACTGTCAGTGGGGGAAACTGGCCAAACAATCAGGCGATGATTTATGGGAGGAGGAGGAGCGGAGAGGGAAAACGTGACAAGGAAAAGAGGAAGAGCAGCCAAGAATGGATTGCACACACACACACACACACACACACTTCTGAATTTGTAGTCTATCACGTGTAATGTAGCCAAAACCCCAAGTCTATTATTACATTACAAAGTGGGATTTTTTTGTGCATTAGGCGTCTCATAGTGCTCGCATGCAATAGTTTCACTGAGGAAATAAGATGTTTCACACTCGTCTGTCTGAGTATCCTGCAGGGTTTGAATATCACATCCTTACTTAAATGAAATAAATTGTTTTAACAAAGGAAAATACGTTATTTTGATACCACGCCAGACCGGTATACCAGCTTTGAATACGGGGTGTAGCATCTGACTCAGCAGCCTACGCACAATGACGTAATGAACCCGTGAATGAGAGTGTAGCAACTCCTGCAGTGATTATGCATTACCTCCTCTATGTATTGCTTAATTTGTGATTCATCACCCAGAAAAAAAAAAAAAATGAACTTATGAACTTCCTAGTAAATAAACACAGGCAGTACGCACCTCCCACCTTTACTGATATTTAATCTCCTTCATGTTGCATCGGCTATGCGTTAAACTGTGCTAATCCCTTTAGAAACAAACATAAATGATGTTAATCACGTTGTCATAGTGCTTATTACTGTAACAGATGTTGGGTTAATGTATGCATGTATGTTGATTGTATCCCTCAGGGTTACTGTAAGAAAAAGGGGCGGGGATCTCCGGAGGGGAGGAGAGTAAAAAATACGTTTTTGGCTGATGAACAACTGAATGCTCTGTTTATTATTTCCTTATAAAACCAGGTAGGCGAACCTTTGAGAAGACTTAGTCAGAACGCTTCATAATGACCGGTTCAGCCGGTTTGCATTTAATCAAAACGGTTCATGCTTGTCAAGCAAAACCTGAAAATCAACCCACCTCCACAGCCTACTGAAGGGTATTACGTTTGTTTCTGCTACATGCTGGCTGCATCCGTGATTATGGGTTCAAGCCAGAGGTTGGTTTGGAAAGCAAGACAAGTGCAAGTCGGCCTCTCTATAGGAAACCCTTTGGGGAGATTGGATGTCGTCCACATGGAGCTACTGGCATAAAAAAAAAAAAAACACACTTCCAGCAGGTGAATATCAAACTTCAAATCAACTTCACCCCAGTGCTTGACCGGCAATACCGCTGTACCCTCCTGTGCAGAAAGCCGCCACACACACACGCAGGTATCTGACCGAGCCTGTTATCTACAACAAAAACGTGGTGAAAAGGGAGTCATCTTTTACCCTGATAGAAGGCGAGTTATTTGAAACTTTAACTAAAAATGACGCTAAAAAAAAGCTAATACGGTGCGTTTGCATCAACTGGTTTTAAGCAAATAAAACTTGGCTACGGCATAGAGTTTGTCAGATAGGTCACCTCACCGTCTATGAGAGAAAACTGGAGAGAGGTCTTCAGGAAGACGTTTCATTTGGGCAGGTTTTAATGGTTCTAGCTAGCATTGGCCTTGTTTCATGTTGACAAGTATTCACATATATTGGGAATATCCGAGGAGATGCTGACAGCAGAAAAGGCTGATAAATCAGGGTATCAGAATTTATTCTGCAAGGTTGTTTCCATAATCCACTTGGTGCGTCAATTCATTTTCCGACAAATTCAAAAAACACTACAAGCGAACGTAAAAACATGTTTTTTCCTGAAAATGACTCAGTTTTATCAAGTTTTGCCATTTCGTGCAGCTTTCCTAATGCCGATTTTTCAAACTGTGCATACAAATGTGAATAGAAACAAGGCTACTGGGACATGCTGGTCAATAATTGCCTTAGGAAACAAACAGCAAAGCACAAATTGCAGCACTTTCATCTGCTGCAAAAATGAAAAGGACAAGGTATTCATTTCTTATGGAAGGAGCCATTTCTGAAATAAACCACAGTGGAGAGCCTACAGTCTTTTGATTATTTCCTGAGAAACTCAGCACATTTGTGCAAGCCTTACTGAAACACCAGTTATAACTGTGTCACTATGAAAAAAAAAAAAAAAAAAAAAGATGTCCCCAAAACAGATCAGTCAGTAGTTTGAGCTGAACTCTCTCTCCCACTGCTGTGTGCTCACACCGGCAGCCACAACAAAGACACCAGCAGTTCACTTTGAGAGATATTTTGGGGGGGGATCAGGAGACAAGGTCATGATGCTGCAAAAAAAGAAAAAAACTGGCTTCACACAAACAATTTGCAGAGCCATGAGACGCAGAAGCTGTTTTAATATCTAGAAGGTTAGTAAAAAGGACAGAATAAAAAAAGCTGGCTGTGAAAAAGGTCAGTTTAGGAAAGAGAGTCAGATGACGGAGAAGGACGAACGATGGGAGAGACGAGAGGTGAGATACACTGAAAGAGGAGGCGAGTGACGGGTGATGATGGGGGGAAGAAAAGAAAAAAAAGAAAACGTGCAAGAAAAACAGGATGAGATGTGCCGCTCTCCAGATTAAGGGCTCTGAATTTAGTGGAAGGGATTATCCAGTTCCAGATACAGCGAGTACCAATCAAGAACAATCTCTGCTTCACCTCCTCCACCAAGTGTTTTTTCTTCCGGTGCAGCAGAGACGAGGAGAAGCCGGGACTGTTTGAGAAACAACTTTTCCCCAGACTCCACGGAAAAAACTTGTTATCGCGGGGCAAAAGAGAGAGGAGAGTGGCACGAAGACGGGCCGCTGGTAGCGTGACAGCGACTGTTAGCATATCAAACACGCACAGCCAGTCTTAACACAAGCAACCCCCCCCCAACAAACACACACACACACACACACACATAAACACGGCTTTAGGGCACACATATGCAGACTGGTAACGCCGGGACTTTGAAGCATCATCACCCGCTAAAGAACAAACTCTTATCAGCACACAGATGTTGGAGCATCAGCTGGAAGGCGATGACGACGCGTGTATGAGCACAGACACGATCTGTGTGTGTGTGTGTGTGTGTGTGTGTGTGTGTGTGTGTGTCTCAATGACAGGGATGAATAAATGGAAAGTTTTCCAGATGGCAGCTCATGTGTATGCAAACTGGATAATAAGTGTGACCTTTATGTGTGTTTTAAAATTCCAGTTACATTTCCCCCCTAGTCTGAAAATGGCACTTAAACTGTTCTTCAGGGTCTGTTATTTAATTATTTTTGATTCTGAATCATTAACATAAAAGGGAAACGCAACCATAGGTGCCAAGATGATAATATATAGAAGTATAGGGATTGTTGTAAAGATAACAGTAGCAGGTGGAGAATAATCCAAAGCATGAAATATTAACCCTCTGAACCCCAAAAAGCATGTTTTCTTTAAGTAATCGCTAAAACTACAGCGTTTATCAAATATAAAAGCAGTAAAAAAAATTTTAAAAAAAAAATCATCGTTATGGTCAGATTTTCATCTTTCTGACGGTCCTTGAACACATCATGTGCCATGAACGCTTCAGTCAGAAAAAGCAACCAAAAAGAAGATTAAAATTGATATTTTGTTGATATTTCATCAAAAACACTTTATTCTACAAGCTCCGAATAAAACTTTTAGCAACTAGGAAGCCATGATTGATTCGGCTAAAACCAATAGTCACGTGACAAAAAAAGCCTTAAAACTTTGACTTACTGCTGAGCACAGTGCATTGAGGAGAGAGGATGTAAATAGAGGTTGTTAAAATGTAAATAGTTTAATTTCCACAGCATGTAGAGCCTCCATTTTTATTTCAAACATTGGTAACACTTTTAGACACTAAATTATATGTTGATATAATCCCATTGTTTTCAAATTTTTGTAGAACAAATAGAAGAAATTGAACTTGCGTTTCTTACCTTTTTATGATTTATGGCATGGTAATTGTGTATTACTGTACAAAATACATTCTTGAGTTCTCTCTACTTCTAGCCACGATTGTGCCGTTTCCATAAGAGGTGCAGGACATGAATGTTGCAGTGAATAACGAGGCCACAGAGAATAAAATGTGACCGGAGCAACAAAAATAAACTCCACAAAACTGTTTGGGTTTCAGGAGGTTAACAGTGGGTAAATTCTGACATGAAGCAATGCAGTACTTTTCAATTTTTAGCTGGTGCCCGTTCTCAGGATTCTGCCTCTTTAAAAATAAATAAAATAATAACAGCGGTTCAAAGCAAAGCTTAAAAAACAAACTACAGCGTCAGTCGCAACTTTCTAAAAACACACATATTGCTGATTCATATTCAGAGCATACAACAAGACTGATTTTAGTTTCACCGTTGAGTGAAAAGGTTTGTTTTTCCAGCAATGTTGGGTTTTCAGGTTCTTTCTTTCTTTTCTTTGGACTACAACAAAAGGACTACTAATTAGCTCTTTCATCTTGCACAGGATGTACGCGTATGCAGGTGGTCAACTGGTCGAATCCTTTCAGTTTGTTGAAGAGCAACTTCTAACAAAAAGGAGGCAATGTGAGGACATGCACGGCATTTTCTAGTCAGCTTTTGTCTGCATTAGTGCTTTGAGGGAGACTTAAAGGGTAAATTCCCCAATGTTTCTTTGTCTTTAACTGGCTAATAGGGACAATACTGTTTTTTTTAGTGATTCGAGAGAGATAGAGATAGATATAGATATATATATATATATATATGTCTGAAAACATTATGGAAAGAAACCCTACAGAGAAATAAAAAGCTTTTTTTTACGAGTCCCTTTTGTTGTTGTGTCACAACACAGTGAAAACGTCACGAGTACCGACGTCCGAGTTTCTTGTGTTATCTGAAATTATGTTAATGTCAGGGCTGAATATTTAGCAGATTTTGACAATGAGGATGCGATGCAAGATGTCAGGAGGAGACTTGATCAGACACAAAAAACAAAAAAGAACGTATCGAGCAAAAAAAAAAACTTACATCACAGCATTCACATTCAAAAACAGGTCCAGTTTAAAAAAAAAATCGTTTTCCCCATTAGTCACAAAATCATAAGAAATATATCCTTTACGGCCTCTCCACACTGTCATTGAGGGCTTTGGCAGATAATCCTGAGATAAACCCGGTGAAATCTTTGCTCGTCAATCGAAAAAAAAAATGTGATCCCAACGGTTAAAACAAAGTCCTCCAGGCGGCTGATGGATGATGTGAGTCAATAACACGTCTCTGCTTGCATCATCACAGCGGTATGAATCACTCGGCTTTCACCACGCCATCTGACATGCCTCAATATTTATATTCTACTGTCTGTCTCAGATTGCCACCAAGATTTTTTAGGCACCATGTCACCGAAAGAAATTGGGAGGTTTTTTTAGTCTATAGGTGAGATTTTGTGAGGTCAAAAGCAGATTGGAGGTAAACTACAGCTGGATACATTACTTTATGTTTAGATGAGAATGAGAAATGGCATTAATCTGACTGAATGTATTCTCAGCACTTCGGTATACCCACCATTTAACATTTCTCCGCGAGCTATCTTGACCTTTGGAAGGAAATCCGAGTAAATCTATGTGGCATATTACCGTTTTCAGGCATCATAAAAGGAGCTAAAACATGTTTTGAAACCAAGCAGGTTTAAATGCAACAGACCAGACTGAAGATCTGTGATAGTACTTATTAAGAGCATTTTATCTGAATCACTCATACCAGACGTACACCCACTCGGCTCAGGTTATGTCAGGTGTAATTATGAGTCAGGAGTGAGCTGGCTCGGCGTAGCAGCAGTGTAACACAATCCAGAACGCCGTCAATCATGTGTCACTCTCTCTCCCACCTCTCCGTCACTCACACATGGGGATGCGCTACGCTGAAGGTCCCTCGTGCTAGAAGCTAACGCCACGCTGAGGAGCACAGACCCAACCATTGATGCCCACCATTTATCCCCCTTATAATGCTACATAGTGAACAACAAATCTGTATTGAAATGGGCAGGAGGAGAGCTAGCGTTAGCCGTTAGCAGTCCTGCTTAGCTCAGGGCTAAATAACGGAGCTAACGGCCAACGTTAAAGGAGGTTCCATTACGTTACATTATAATGGTATATTTGTAACATGACGCTGTGCTTAAATGTTATCTGTAAAATGTAGTTTTTGGAGAGAAACTTTTATAAACAGAGGCGTTTGAATGGAGATTCTTTCACAGCAATATAAAATAAAGGGAATCTAAACTCCTCTAACGTCCTAAAGCAGCTTAAAACTCAGTAAAACTATTATTTTACAAGATTATTTTAATCAAAGCAAATATTCAACAACATACAATTGATCTGTAATAATGTCAATTGTGTGTTTTTCTGTAAATAACCACTATTGATGACAATAACTAAGTAAAAGGGTAACATTTAGAATTTTTTCATGGGTTTTAACGACTTTATGACGGTTGTAATGTTTGTATCTGGATGTTTCTGTGACTGTGGTGAAAAACAAGTTGTGTCTGGAGCCTTGTTTACGTGCTGCTATAACAAAAGACAGAAGTCTATCAGGGCATCTCTAGATGCATTCATTCACTGTATGTTTTCATGTTCTGCATGAGGGTTTAACCGGAGCCAGGCCTTCAACAATCAGAGCAATCAAACCACAGACATAAACACACGTGTACGAATAATCTGCTATATGTATATAAAAATGGTATGGGAACATCTCTAAAGTGGATATCAGGAAAAAAAACATTGACTTTCCCTTGAGACGTAGCTTAAGAATGAATAATCAAAGCTGGAACATATTTCATTCATTCCGAGGTTTTTTTCTGGTACATGCGGACACGAGAATGCTGGAACAAGCAGTCACAAAGAAACTTTTGAAAACTGTCAGCACAGGATAAGTCCAGCAACAGTTGGGGAAATGTCACGGACGGAAAGAAGCCCCAACAAGAGGTCAGGCGTCTTCAGTGGCCTCCGAGAGAAGAGAAGAGGCTTCTTACCATGAAAGCATTTCTCCCAACAGTCAGGCGGCTCTCACACGGCAACGTGAACACGCAATCACAGCCGCCCAGTAAGAAGAAGAAGAAGAAGAAGAAGAGAGGGAATACTCGCTTCACGGTCCGAAGTCCCAAAATGAGGTCAGTACAGAGTCAACAGCCGGACGAGAGCGGGACAGACAAAAAAACTAGTGTGTGTGTGTGTGTGTGTGTGTGTGTGTGTGTGTGTGTGTGTGTGTGTGTGTTCGTAAGTTCCTGCTTGTGACGCGAGGATGAACGGGAAAAAAAAAAAAAAAAAAACAGCCCGGCTCCAGTTCCCAGCTAAAAAGGCAGGAAAACAGCTGCTGGAGGGGAGGAGGGGGAGGGTTTAGTGAGGAGCACGCGCAAAGTGTTTCCCAAGCAGCACCAAAAAGAAACAAAAAAGAAATAAATAAATAAATAAATAAATAAAACACCCACTCTCCAGAAAAACGGTGGGAAGAAAACCAGACAAACACGCACACATAAGCAGTTCTACCACATTTGCAGATCAACGGCACAGATAAGTTATTGTTTACCGAAGCAGACGCCCTTTGGAAGTCTGTGTTTTTGTTGCAATCAAACATTATTTCATGCTGACTGCGGTGCGTTTAGGATTATGTTTTTACATTTTTCCACACCAGTGCATTGGTCCGTACAAGCAAGGTGACAGTATCACAGTTAAACCAGGGGTTTTTAGAATGATGCATCATAGCACAATACAAATTATGAACTGTAACATCAACTTGATCAAGCTCCAGTGGATAGATTAAGTCGGACTGTTTGTTTGCTTTCACTCCCAAGAAAGATGCAAGCAAGAGAGCAAGCTGCATTCAGACTCAACGTGAAGCGAGTTAACTTCTCGTATTGATCTCTGGAGCTGTCTTACAGCCGATGGACTCACTATGTAGAGGTTTACTGGGACAACAAGCTGAGTCTCTATGACAACCAAGACACAGACGCAGTATTCTTCCTACTCTGTACATTGATTAAGTAATATAACTTGGGTCAATAGCGCTCTGTCTCAGTTTATAGTTGATTCATTCATCCTATGATTATCACACTGTATGATACATGACGCTGCTTCTCACATTTGCTTTGGACATTGGGGGTTTTGTAGTTCCAACAATCAGATCTATGGATTTTTTTCTTCAATTTAATAATAAAGAGGTTTGATTAAAAAGACTGTCTTTATTTGTTTGTTTCAGTCTGTTATTTGTCCTTTTAAACAACAACAAACACATTTTAGACAAAACTAAAAGCCACTACAGCCACACTGGTATCTCAATAAAATACTTGTTTGACAGAATGAACAAATATTTCCATTTTTTGGGCCATTTTTTTTATGCAGTTGTCTCACTGAAACGAGGCTAGCTTGGTTTGCACATTGTGACCATGTCGGACTAAAACATGAACTTTCCACTAGTAGAGCAACAAATGAAACCAGGAGGACAGAGCATGTCAGCTGGAATCAAACAGGTTCCTCTCGTGGTTCTTGTTTTAGTTTTGTGCCTTTCAAACCATACATTTGGCCCAGTGAGAGAATCCATTGCGTCTTTCTGATATTGGTACGATAAGCTCAGTTATGACAGAAACCCCACCCACCATCTTCTTTCTCTTCCTCCCTCCTTCTCTCTCCTCTCTCCCCTCTCCTCCTCCCTCCCCCCCCCCCGGGAGACAAGGAAGCCCTCCTCACTCTCGTTACAACCCCATCAGCAAATGCACATCAGCATTCCTCTCTGCCTGCTCGCACTCCTCAGTCTAAAAAAAAAAAAAAAGTGTGTTTTGTGCTCAATTCCGCGTTTATTAAAGCAACGTGGCTTCAAATCAACTCACGCAAGAAAAAAAACACTGGAGCTTAAGCTGTAGAAAAAATAAAACACACTCACCACATTCATAACAGATTTAACTACTCCCACCCATGCCAAAGGCTGCTGTTGTTTGCCGCAGGACTGCCTTGTTTTGACGTAGTGTGGTTTATCGATACGAGAGCGCCGAGAAGCAGAGTGACCTCAAGTCGGGTTCAGAGAGAGTGGGCCTCAGCTACACCCAACAGGCTACCACGAGTGTGTTGGTTCTGCAGTTTGCAGTCATTTAAGGGCACAAATCATTAAGAGAAGGCGGGAAAAACACAATTTAGTTGGGTCATTGACCGCAATACCAAGAACTAAAAGGAAGCCAGTTAATTGCAGAGAAATTGGCAAAACAACAGCTATAGGGTGACAAAGATATGCTAAGTGAAAGAATAAATGCAGACAGCACATTAGTGTTAAGCCTCTTGTCACTCCTGTCACATTTTACCCTCTGTGGCCTCGTTTTTCACTGCTATATAAAAGTCCTGCACCTCCATATAACAGCACAATCATGGCTAGAAGCAGAGAGAACTCAAAACATGTCTTTTGTGCAGTATAACACAATAACAATGTTATAATTCATACAAAATAAATATGTGAATGTCTTTTATATACATTTTTTTAATTGGGAAACAATGGAATCTATATATCTAATATATTTCTAAGTGTCCACATGTGTTACCAATGTTAGAATAAAAAAAATGGAGGCTCTACGTGCTATATTCATTTAACTATTTACATTTTTACAGCTTCTCCGAAATGCAGCTTGTTCAGCAGCATGCAGTTCAGTAGAAGTTTCAAGGAATTTTAGTCACGTGTCATGAATCATTCATGGCTTCCTAGTTGTGCTGAGGAGCGCAGAATTTAAAGGTTTTTTACAGAATCTGGTCAAAGCAAAATGTTTATTCGGGGGGGCCAGATTTTAAATGATTTTTGATGAAATATCACAATTTTAAGCTTCGTTTTGGTTGCTTTTTTTGAAGGAAGCGCTGTTTTCACATGGTGTGTTCAAGGACCCTTGGAAAGACAAATATCTGACCCTAATCGTATTTTTCACAGCTTCTGGTTACGATAAATGGTTTAGTTGTTACGATTGTTTAAAGAAAACATGCGTTTCAATCCCTCCGGCGGGTTTTCGGGTTCAGAGCTTTAACCTTGCTTGAAATAAAAAAAAAACATCATAAACCATATAAACTGAACTCTGATAAAAAAATAAAAGAAATCCTTTCTTCTACCATTAAGTAGATGGACGACTATATAACGTGCAGATCGAAGAGTCTAGTCAGCCAAGGTAGTTGGCCAGTCAATAATAGACCCATTTGTCCAAATGACTTCCTCCCAGTAGCTGAGGATGAGCAGCCGTCTGCCGTCTCCATGTCTCCGTTCACCCAGGAGAAGAATCCGTTGACAACCACGTGTTGAAAGTACCGAGAGCCAAAGCTAACCCCTCACTGAGAGTCCAGTTCTCTCTTGTGTCCACAAACGCAGGACCGCAATCCAAACACCACAGCCATAAAAAAAGTAAACCCAAAAGACAAATCTTTTTCATGGCAAAAGATGTGATCAGCATGTCAACTAAGCACTTTTTTTTTTTTCACCTCGCAAGCCCAAAATACACAAGTTAGAGCTTGTTGATATTAACATTTCCATTTTTATAAAATACCTCAACACTGGCGGAGCTTCGTTGCTGGGCAGTCTGTGGGGGCTCTACTTTGTGTTTGGGTGGATTTTCTCCAACTACTCAGGTTTCCTTTCACAGTCCGATGACAAGAATGTGAGTTGAATACGTATTTCTTAATTTCTGATGGGTGTTTGATCGTCTAGGCGCTACCCCTGTGTGTCTTTGGTGATTGGGATATGCCGACGCCTGGAGTAGGCATGTAGAAAGTGTAGATTGATATGACTCATAGTGGCGTCCATATTGTGATCTAAACTATGTGTAGGCGTTTTAAGTCTCTGAGAAATAAAAAAAAAAGATGGGAATGTGAATATGATGGCCAAGCAGGAGGAGAGATTAATTGCTCATTTCACAACCTGAACAGTTAATAACATTACACAACGCTCACATGTCTAAGCAGGCATACAAAATGTGTAAAGCAATTGATCAATTGATTCCTTGAATAACCTGCAACTATTTTGAGGATCAATGTAATAAGTTTAAATAATTCTTAAAGCAAAACTGCCAAACGTCTGAAGGTTCCTGGTTTTCCAAATGAGAGAATTTCCTGCTCTTCCATCACGGAGACATTTGATAACTTCACCTTTGGGTTCTGGGATACAGTGATGGACATTTTCACCGTTTTCTGGTGAATGACTAATCTATAAATAATAAGCAAATCAGAAATCAGTTCTTTCAGTGCATGCATAGTTGCAGAAATAGTTGCAGCTATATAAATAAAATGGCAGTGCAAATATTTAATCTTTTGGTCCGAGCCTATTAGGCATCCAGGGAAAGCCGTGTTTGTTTAGTGTGTCAATAAAAGTCTAATGTTTGAGCAAAGCTGTGGAGTCAAGACTGGAAAACCAGCAGGATGAGCTACTGGTTACTTCAGCACAGACTAACCTGATCAAGCCAGTTTTAAAGGTTTAGCTTCACCTCAAGCTTAAAGCTAGGGTTGGCAATTGTGAGAAACTAAATTGTAAAACGTATCCAAGTCGAAAAACCCAGCACAGTGTTGCCAACTCTTTCCCAATTAAATTAGCTTGCAGAAATAGCTCTATTAGTAGTTGAATCTAGTGAGAAAGTTGCCAAGTCGGAAACACTGGCAACCCTGTCACTCAAAAGCCACTCCTTGTAATTATCATAATGAGCGTTAACAACAATTGCTATCGTTAGTACTCACAGTACTCACAGCTGTCAAACTAGCAGCGTGGCGCACAATGAGTGTGATCAGGTAGACCAAGTGTCCAATTATTTAACGTGGGCCGAATTGAATTGCTTATAACAGTCCTGCAACAGCCAGAGATAATGGATTTTTTTTTGTCAGAGCATTTTGATTTATTGATTGCTGTCGGGACGACGATGAAGATTACCAAAAGGTTCCATTAAAGTTCATCTATATTTGTGTGAAGTCTGAATTTACTGCCCGTCTACAACCTGCTGACAGAAGTTGTTTTACTTTGGATATTGCAGTGGTTTATTGAAATGATATTACATATATAATATGTGCTGTTGTAGGTAGAAACCTCACAGTTTTGTCTTTACATGCCTGTTGTCTTCATTGTGAAATATTTGTAATCGATGTCGCAGGTCTGGGTTTCAAAGTCATAAAATATACAAGACCTGACTTAGTCCGATCTCATTAGATCCCAGTTGGCTTTACCAAATGGTTTAATCCTGTTTCGGTCCATTAGGCTGATTTAAAAACAGGCTTTTCCACAACAAGGCCTGTACTTCTGAGCAACCTGTATGAAACACCTCATAGGTCTTTGGATATAAAACAACCATGAACTTTTTTTATAACAACTTCTGCGAGGAAAACGTTGACTTATGTAGCATTTATGTAGCATTTATTAAAAAGGAGTACTGGACTGCATTGCATTACAGTGTATAGGGGTTTCTATTTTAGGTTTCCCTTACAGTGCCTCAAGCACACAACCACACATACACAGAAATACAGATCTCCTAATTCTTGAAGTGTACAGTAGCAATTAGGTTAGCGACACAGGCCTTTCACAGGATGAAACCTGAGCTAAAACTCTCCGAGCCTGCTGCACTTATCGGCTGCTTTTGGGTTGGGACCTGCTGCAATATTTAGCAGCCCGTCTCGGATCAGTTTCCCGGTGCCAGGTAAGCCCACACCAGTCTGATCAGGTTTCAACAGCTGGGTTATAGAGGCAGATCTGTCTTCACATCATCCACTTCCCCACCACCATCACCATAGGGATGCTTTGTCATTTTCTAACAGAGACATATCACTCAGCAGTTATGGAAGTAGCCATACATTAATTAAACGTCGTCTATAACAAACGTACTTAAGTTAAAGTGCAAAAGTATTATCAGTAAAATATACTTACAAATATCAAATGAAAAGTACAGAAGACATTTTATTTTTTATTTTACTGCAGTTTTTGGTGAAATACTGGATAATTTGAACAGTTGGTTAAATGAACCCATCTGAATTTTTTCTCTGGGTGGAACTAACAACTTATAGATGTCAGAAACATTACAAGTAACCCCAAATAGATAAAGTTTATGGCAAGCGTAAATAGGCCAAAAAGGTTGAGAACCACAGGGTTCATGTTGAACTTTGCATTTTATAAGATAATCATTGTTTCTTATGTTAAACCTTTTTGTAACCAATAACTAAAGCACCAGATAAACGTAATGGTTTGTAAAGTACAATACTTTCTTCTGAATTGTAGTGGAGTAGAAGTATTAGGTAGCATAAAATGCAAATACTTTAGTACAAGTTCCTCAAAATTGTTCCTAAATGTACCAACACAGTCACTTGCTGGGGTCAAAGTCGAAGACCTTCACCATCATCTAACACAATGCATGGCTTTTAACCAGCTCTGGGGTTTGAATAGAGACTGAGAAGGAGCTGAAGATACGATTGAAAGCAGTGCTGAAGTTCATAATGAAGCTGGATGAGCAGACTGGGTTGTGTGGGATTAGAAACTCACCTTTTAATCCATCCGAGTGCAGGCGTCTTGAGAAAAGAGCATGTCTGCCGAGCCAACGGGGTCAAAGGTCACACTATCGAGCTCTGGTTACGTCCTGTTGGGAAAAGACCAAAAGGTTTGATTAGCAGAGAAACATGAGAAGGTGTTTGCCCATTGACGAAACTCATACAAGTTTGCACTATGAGTCACCTCCTATTGGCCCTTTAACAGCAGCTTGAAAGAAGGTGCAGTAGTTAACAGATCATCTTAATGAGCTCAAACACTGAGCACAACGGCACCATTAGAGGCAATGGTCTGAAATAATGTTTTGCATTATACAAAAACTACCACTCGAGTTCTGGTGCATGTTCTCCTGAGGAGAACCTGTGTTGGATTGGGTCCATTTCTAAAGTCAGGCCAAGATGAAGCACAATAAGAAGACGGCGACAAAGAGATAAGAAAGGAAGAGGAAACTTCTTCTCTTTTGAATATTCATGAGCCTGTGAGATCTTAATGTGCATCAAATTTTAAGACCAACTATTCAAACATAAAAAGGGGACATTGGTACTTTAAGTTGGGCAATCAGTCCAGGGGAGTACTGAAGCAACAGCACACAAATCTAAGAAAGTTAAAAAAAAAATGTTATGAATGAGGGTTTTCACGTAAAAATGCAAATCAAAAGCAGCCCAGAGAGCTGCTAGACAGATGGATAGTTCTGCTGCAGCTTCAGTGCCGACATTACTCCCTGTGGTCAAACGCTACTTTCCTCCTCTATAGATCCATCTGTTAGGGAAAGCACTCAAGAGCGCTGGCTGCAAAGTGTGGCTTTGGTGGAGTAGGTATTCTGTCTGCTGAGGGTTTGAGTGTTGACCGGTCAAAGTGCTGGTCCACTTGAAACGATTCTGCACATTTATATGTATTTAAGAAAAACAATTCCTAGTCTTTGAACGCGTAAATGAGAAAATAAGTCTCTTTTATTGGGCTTTAAGATTAATAAAAACTCCGTTAACATCAATATTATTCTCCCAGCAACATGGTTTCCATTGTGCATGTAAACATATTGAATGAGACGTCATCACTGCATGTCTCACCACACACACACACACCTCTGCAAGGGGGTGTTTTCTTAATAACATTGAAATGAGATAATGGAGGGAGTGTTATGCGACCAAAAAAGGAGCGCTGTATTGGAGCAGACGGGGGTTTGGATAGAACCAAAGTTGTGATCAGTGGGAGCTTCTCACATTGATTAGATGATGAGATGAACCACAGAGCACCAGAGACCCTCTGAAGACATTAAGGTCCCCTAAGGTACGGAGCTCATTAGCAAACTGAACCTATTTGACGAATAAACATAACCGTGTATCCATTAAACTACTAGTGAGACGTTAATGAACAGCAGATTTATGAGCAAACAAACCTCCACCATCACATTTAAGACAATTGTCTAAAATCCAGAGCATATCCATGACATTACCATGGCAACAAACTTTAGTTCAAAGCAGGTGTTTTTCATTGCAGGTCTAACTGGAATCAGAAACGATCCGCTGATTCAATATGGTGACGACATGATGCATATCTTCCAAATTATGTTATAGAGAAAAACAAGTAAACACATGCAGGCACCAACTGATCCAGGCCTCAGATAGTGTGTGTGTGTGTGTGTGTGTGTGTGTGTGTGTGTGTGTGTGTGTGTGGTCTGCAGAGACAGCAGGGTGGCTTACGTGGCTCACACAGTATAGCCTACTCTCCAACGCCCCTCATTCCTCACCACCTGCCCACATGGAGCAGCCAGTGAGCTGGTGTGGAAACTAAAGTTTTAAAAAAAAAAAAAAAAAAGGGATCCATCCGACTGACGTAGAAACATTCGCAAGCATGAAAACAACTAAGTTATGAGGAAGTCGTTCTCACTAGAAACGTTGAAGCTTCCTTAACATGAAACAACAAAGAGGACATACACTCCTTCTGGTTCTGACCGGACTTGGGACTTCAGGATGAAGGCGGGGCATCAAAAACGGATCTTGGTCTGTCCACGGTAGACTGGGTCTCTGCTGGATCTGGGTTTGTCCACGGTGGTCTGGTTTCTGCTGGAGGGTTTGTCCACTGGGTCTCTGCTGGATCTGGGTCTGTCCACGGTAGACTGGGTCTCTGCTGGATCTGGGTTTGTCCACGGTAGACTTGGTCTCTGCTAGATCTGGGTTTGTCCACGGTAGACTGGGTCTCTGCTGGATCTGGGTTTGTCCACGGTAGACTGGGTCTCTGCTGGATCTGGGTCTGTCCACGGTAGACTGGGTCTCTGCTGGATCTGGGTTTGTCCACGGTGGACTGGGTCTCTGCTGGATCTGGGTCTGTCCACGGTGGTCTCTGCTGGATCTGGGTTTGTCCACGGTGGTCTGGTTCTCTGCTGGATCTGGGTTTGTCCACGGTAGACTGGGTCTCTGCTGGATCTGGGTTTGTCCACGGTAGTTTGTCCTGCTGGATCTGGGTATGTCCACGACTGGGTCTCTGCTGGATCTGGGTTTGTCCACGGTAGACTGGGTCTCTGCTGGATCTGGGTTTGTCCACGGTCTGGTTTCTGCTGATCTGGGTTTGTCCACGGTGGTCTGGTTTCTGCTGGATCTGGGTTTGTCCACGGTAGACTGGGTCTCTGCTGGATCTGGGTTTGTCCACGGTAGACTGGGTCTCTGCTAATCTGGGTTTGTCCACGGTGTTTCTGATCTGGGTTTGTCCACGGTACTGGGTCTCTGCTGGATCTGGGTCCATCTGGTTTGCTGCTGTGAGATTCCGCTGGAGTCTGACTGAAGGAGTTTCTGATGAACCTGCACGATTCCATCCGAATTCACTTGGATTCCGACCCGGTGGCACCCATGACAAACATTCAGAGTAACTTGATAAAAATAGCCAATCTTCTCTCTGATGGTCTCGTTTACTTATGCAGGTCATTTCGAGGTATCAGTATTCAATTGAGACTTTTTCATAACCAGTTAAAAGTTCCTCACAGTAACTTTTCAGCCATTGTTTAAACCTCACGATCCCAACGGCTGCAGTCTTCTTCCAGTAAAAAAAGCAACTTTTTTTTTTTTTTTTTATCCTTCATGCCATCACTGCTCCAGCCCAGGGCATGTTAACACTGTAAGTTCAATAATTGGACCAGTTGAATTAGTGCAGAAGGTATTCATTAACATCTGTTCTACTGCCATTTTTTTTTTTTTTTTTTTTTTTTTTTTTTTAAATCATCCACTGATCATTGAATGGGACAATCAGTGCTCAGTAAATGAGGTTTAACTTTAAATGAGCTCGCAAAACACTCAGGAGTGCAATTTAACATGCTCCACAGGAAGAAAATAAGAGAACAGCTGAGTTGGCAGAAGATGTGTACCATCGGAGGGGGGGATTGGATTATGGAAATCTGCAGCTTTTAATGATTTGACAGTTTTAATGACGGTTAGAGGGAAGAGGGGGGTGAACCATTTATCAGTAGGAGGCCCCCGGGAGACAACAGCCCTCCATCGGTTCTGCCTCACATACCTCCCTCTCTCTCTCTCTCTCTCACTCTCTCGTTCCATCCTTGTGCGTTACAATTCCAAAAAACATTCTCAAGCGAGCAGACGCGTCCATTGTCTGAGTCAGAGTTGTTATATGGGCCTGGGCTGAAAGAGCGGCCATCAGAGAGAGCCTATCAAATGGTGGAATAAAGATGCGTGCCACTGCGGTGTGAAGACGGATGACCTTGTTAGGAGCCCTACGGTGCTTCATCATCCCCTGTAACGCCGACTGCTGAAGAAACCATAAATAAATCCCCAAAATACTTCACATCAAGCACAGTAACAACTCAGTCTGAAGATTGTTAAAAATGTGAACCCCAAAACCTCCGGGAACGTGAAGCGCTCACTTGACAGCTAGTAAATAAGGCTGCAATAGGAAAAGAAGAAAGGGATTCATTTATATCACTGCCGAAAATACTGATTTACTGTTTTCTTGTTTGATTCGTTTCCCCCCTCATCAGAACTTTTGGACCGCTGCGACTAAGAGGAGTCCAACTTTTCATTTGAAAAACCAATCACCAGCTCACTTTATTCTCGGAGAAGGAAAAATAGAAAGAGATGCCATGATTGCAATTTTCCTGCAGACTTTTTTTTTTAGTCTGACCTGCTGATTCCAATTTTCTTTCTTTGAACTATAATTGGCAGCAGGGCTCAACACTAACTTTTATCTGGAACGGTCGCGAAAAACTAATTTCAACTGGGCCAATGTCAGTTTAAAACAGACACAAAAATCTAAAAGTGATCCTTTTGCTGGAACTTAAAGATTTTATTTGTATTTAACATACTTGCTTTGAATAAAAAAAAAATCTCTAATATCTATATCTATTTCGTCATATCTCCTCAAACAACTGTATTCACTAAGGTTTACAGATTACGTTTCTAAAATATCATGACATTGCTAAAATTTTCCTTCACTCAGTGCTCGTTTTTTTTTTACTAAGCAGAGCTTGAATGCATCATCATCAAGTCAATTCAATTTATGTTAAGTCGCTGTGATTACTCTGAGCAGCATGAAAAGGAATACATTACAACATGATGACGTTTTTGCTTAAGTTTGTTGTTCCAAATGCTTTTATGATCGTTTCTCCACGGCATGTTTTGGACAAATTGCGAGCTTTACGTCTTCTTCACTCACGCTGAAAAACCTCCACATTATCGACATTATGTTTGTGTGTGTGGCCGTGGTGATGCTGTCTGTGCAGCTGTGTGCTGACATTAAACCATCTAGCTGTACATGCTGTGTGTGTGAATGTGACGGCAAAAGATGGGGAAATATGACAATGATCTGTGGGTAACCGCTTATTGCCGATTGGTTGAAAATCGTCCGGATTCAACTAGACAATCTACAGGTGTATGGGCACATGCCTGTATGCACATTACATTGTGAAAAAGCCTCATCTTTGCTTCCCTTTCTCACATAATCCCCTCGCTGATTCCCTCTCTCCTTACTGCTAAGAGATAGAACCATGATACATTTAAAAAAAATAGGACAAAAAAAATTAAGGAGCACTGGTATCTAGTTCATATTTCTGTCTCCCGTCTCTAAAAATGGTCAAGAAAATTCAGCTTGTCCCGTCTTCGCCAATCTCTGCAGAGCAAGCAGCACAGACACGTCCTCCCTCCTTCACATATTCCCTCTACTAAAAACAGCCAATTAAGCAGCACATTTTAAGGGTGTAACTGGCCGTGCTCTAAAGTGACTTGACGCGCTCCGCATGTAGGCCAAGGGACGGTTCTGATGACACGGAACTTCACTGAAAAGCCATGTTGAGGGATCAAAAGCGCCATGTCACCGAGTCGGCTCAATTAGCTCGATGTGCCGTTGCCGAGCATGTGGCCTCATTTGCACCCTCGGGGGAATCGGTCATTAGCTACAGTGAAACGTGGTGTGCATTAACTCGGATGGCTTAACGGGTTGGTGTGCGTGCTCCAGAAGTTCACTCGGTTCTAATTAAAAATGCTAAACAAAATCTGGAAAAAGAGGGAGGGAAGAAAAACAGACACGGGTGTGAAAAGTGTCTGTTCTGTTGTTGCGTTGCTTTGATCTCACCTCCTGCTTTCTCCAAAAACGCCCCAGAAACACTCAAAAAGATGTACATTAGTTTCCCCTCACCTCAGGAGGAACGGGTACCTTAGCGTTGGAGAAGCAACTTATCTGAACAATTAGGTGATCGATGGTGCAATAAATCGGACATTTGCTAATTTCGTAGTATCTTTTGCCTCGTAAAAAGAGAATGCATGACCTACATAACTTTAAACTACTCATGCACAAACAGGAAAGATTACAAGCGTTCTTCAGATGGAACCCACTGCTGTGAACAAAGATCTTGCAGAGGGAACCCAGCAGGCAAACAAAGCTGTTGTACGTCAGCGGAGGAATAGGATTCCAGCAGAGCACATCCATGAGCACATAGGACAGCTCAATTATTCATGTCAGTGTAGGGTTGCAAAAAACAATGGCTAGTTTCAAGGGCCGGGTGAAAATAGAGGTAGGTGTATGTGCAGCGGCACAGGATGCTGCCATGAAACACCATTCTTCATTTTTGAATTTAGAAACAATAGGAAGCCTATCCCAGCTCCTCCACTGAAACAATGGAGAGAACACTGGTTTTATACCTACTCTAAACTTTTAAAAAGAAAAGTCAATATCATATTTAGATCAATAAGTCATTTCCAGACTAGTCTAAAAGTAAGAAAACACTCCAAAAGGCACAATATAATCCCTAATGTAATCTTGTAAATGTAGTTTTTGTAGTTTCAGATCATTTCAATTATGTGTTTGTATACAAATAACCACTATAGATGACAATAACAAAAGGGATAACTTTAGAATGTATGAACATTGCATGTATTATAAAGGGCCATTTAAAATTGTGCATTACATTATCAGTAACCAAAATGTATTTTAAACGCTTGTGTGATTTTTGACTTATGGCCAGCGAGGACTGTGGTTTAAAAGAGTCATGGTTTGGCATCAATCATACCATTGGTATCATTAGTGCGCAAGTTTTATTTATTAATACGGTTTGATGATTCATAGCAGGAGGGAGGAAGTGGTGGGGGTGCTGCTGCAGGAGGAGTTTTGGCTCTCTATGGCAATGGGTGAGAGGTCAATATGTAATATAAACGTGTACATTAATTAAACATAAATACGTTTAACCGACTGGTATTTCTGGTGCTGACTAGCGAGGGTAGCAACACTTTATAGACTAATCGTGCACATCCCTATTCCCATTCTTACCAGATTGACCATACACTACCGGTGAAACGGTTCTACATAGGTTAAAGACCCGGAATAGTGATGAGGTCTGGAGTAAAACGTTGTGCTATCTGGACTTTTAAAAGTTACGGAGTGAGATCTCTGCTGAAAATAGCAAAGATCCAAAGTGAGGCTACATTTTACTCCAGTAGATGTTGAGAACTCTCGTCGTTACAGATGAAATAAATCCCTCGCGAGTTAAGAGAGGAAACAGCAGCAGTTTATCACAACATCTGGACAACAAGCAGAACATCAGTCTGCAGAAAAGCTCAGTTTGCGTCTTATTGGCGAGCAGCCGTCCACTGCATGTAACGTTAGTGATGCCATACAGGGTTTGATATAAGAACAGGCCAAAAAAAACAAAAGAAAAACCACAAAGTATTCAAAAAGAACAGATAAGAGTGTTGATTAGGAACCGAGCAGATATGCAGCATCGATAAGATTACCAGTATCAATAAAGTCCAAACGGTACCCATTCCTACCATACACACCTACACCTGGAATAAAAAGAAAAAGACTGGAAAAATAATGCTTTTCTATATCAAAAAGGTCTCTTCTTCAGCATATTGACATGTGCATATGTCATGCTTCCATTATATCCTCCATTTCTGTTTCACCACACTGTCAGAGAGCAGCCACGTATGCCTGCATTTCTGCACCAATATCAGACGGCTGCACAAAAAAGGTCACCTGAGGAGAGAAGGTTAATGGCGGTTGGGGTGTTTGTGGACTCTGGCCCAACAGTGACCTTGTGGTTTGGGCACACCGTTATGCATGGCAGGAAGAAAAAAGACGGGGAGGA
The DNA here is from genome assembly GCF_027596085.1 of Anoplopoma fimbria. Lineage (NCBI taxonomy): Eukaryota > Metazoa > Chordata > Actinopteri > Perciformes > Anoplopomatidae > Anoplopoma > Anoplopoma fimbria. The sequence continues at coordinate 4,449,049 of NC_072449.1, read as the reverse complement.
AGAGGAGACATTGAGTGGGAGGAGGAAAACGCAGGATGTCTGGTTTAAAAAACACTCAAGAGGAAACTTGCTGCTTCTAGGTCAGATTTATAACTTCTCTTTTACGCCAACGTCGAACTGTATTGTACACAGAATAAGAACACAAATTGCATTCCACTACCGGGGCTCTCGCTCAAAAAATGGAAAGAATACTTCGATTTAAATATCTACTTTAAGTTTTCAAAGCGTGCGTTTTGGGCAGGTATTTAGAACGAGGAATAACTCACATTTTTTGGGGGGTTTATAGAAAAAGTCCCACACGACTTAGACTATTGTTCAGACTGTCACATAGTTACTACACTCACACAACGACGCTGTGAGGATCTGTAGAACTCAAACAAGTCTATATAATTGGATTTTCTGAATTTCTTACCTTTCATTCATCTGAAGAATCCTCAAGTTTCCTAAATTGTCATCCAAAAAAAATCAATGATTTCACACTGCTTTCATTGTCAGCATCATAACCACGTCTCTTATTTTTTGGAGCTTGGGATTGCGACTTCAGTTTCAAAAGGCTTTCTAAACCTTGACTTATTGCCTAAGAGAGTGGGAGTTTACACCCCTCTTCTCCACAGCTATTAATCACTCTGCTATCCAAACCACCTCCTCAGTTTTAGCGTCTCCTTGTATGCAATTTGACTCTCGCTCAAGCTTCATCCACACTTCTACGTTTTCGTTTTGAAGTGCATAACTTTTTGCAACGTTACTACCTAGAGGACATGTCCTTCCCTGATTCTTTACGCCCCTCATCACGTGATCCTTTCTCAGAAATAAAACCGTGGTTAAATTCAACATGGATAACAAATTCCAGGAATTATTGACCTTGTTGTTGGCTTGCAGCTGTTGCGCAGTTAAAGCATGCGTTTTACGATGGTATTACTGCCCACATGTGCAGGAGGACAGCTTTTATTTGAGCGCATTTTTTTTTAAACAAATAAGTAATCGTGTGGATGTCGCATTTAAGTGTCTACATTTGAAAAAAACCATCATAACGGTGGTTCGAAATCACTGCTTGCTAGGTTTGTTTGTTTTTTATACCCACCCACCCCTTTTACACACAGCATACTGCCATTGAGGTTTTGAAAAATTCTGGTATCTTCTACTGCTATGTTGAGCACAGTATTACAAGGTGAACCAAACCACTGTCAGGAGTAGTTTTCATTCACAGGAGTGAGTAGCTCAATGCAGCACATAATGCAGAGCTTCGGTGTACCAGTATAGAAACATGTGGGCGGAAGCTCCTTCCAGGAGGAGCGCTTTAAACCACATCCTCCTTTAGATGTGGAAGATAAACAGCCCTAGTAACTTACATCCTCACTCTCCACCCCCTCTCCATCTTCACCTCTCTCTCCGTGGGGAGGAACATCCGTCATCCGCCTGAAGAGCAGGATGAGAATCCAATCTGCGCCGCGCATCACTCACCCAGCAGCGACAGGCGACAGTGGCTGGCGTGCAGTAAACTATTCTGTCATAATCACGCACACCGAGCCTAAAGGAGGACAACGATGAGGGTAATTTATTTCAAAGGGGTAAGCATATTAGAGAAACTTTTGCCACTGAGAAAAAAAAAATGGGTTTCATGTCTTATTTAAAAGTCTGATGTCAGAGGCAATGTTCCACGATCAAAGGTAATAAACGTCAGAAACAGGCGGCGATCTCCGGTTTTGACGAGTAAAGCCAACACGGAAATGTCTTAAGACTTGCATTCTCTCTCCTGTCCATCAGGGGGCGACTCCTCTGGTTGTATAGAAGTCTATGAGAAAATGACTCTACTTCTCTCTTGATTTATTCCCTCAGTAAACATTGTAAACATGAGTTTATGGTCTCAATCTCTAGTTTCAAGTCTTCTTCAATACAGCATGATGTTCATTTCGTAAATGATGCTCCATTTAGAGTCAAACAGACCATAAAGCAGGGTATGCTTTGGGGTGTGGATAGATTCCACTTCCATTAATGGGTTGCAAAAGAGCCCAGATGGCAACAGACTTAATCCAAGAGGTCAGCAGCCAATTGGCCAAACTCAAGGCTTCAAAAAGGTTTATAGAAAAGGCAGTGTCTGGAAAAACGACTACATTAGAATGGCATTGGTTGCAAAAGAAGCCAAGATGGCGACGGCCAAAACGACAAACTCCAGGCTACAAAACGAGAAATAGGTGACGCCAGTTTATGGTTTATCTATTTTACTACAATTCAAAGATGAGAAATGTCTGAAATATTGCCTTCAAATCAACTCTATCAGGACAGGGCAATGAAAACAACTGTTGGTTAAAGCAAAATAGAGCAACACTAAGCAGTATTCACCTCAAAGTGCAGCTGCGGCTCCAAGAACAATTATTCCCTACCGGTGACATTCGTCCAAAAACCATTTAAACGGTCCTCAAGAGCAAATAAACATGAGCGGCAACGATTTTTATTAAAAAGAGCAATTAACTTCTGTGTAAGCCACTCAAGTGATTAGATTCGATTACCCAGCGCGAAACACAAGGTCGCTGGTGGCCTTTTGAAATGACCCGCTGTACTGTAAAGCCCGGGCGTGGCCCTGCTCCACGACGGATTGCTCTTAATGGGATTTCACAACATTAACATTCTACCGAGTCAGCATCAGGCTACAGTGCCCCTCTGCTGACAACAAGGCTTTCCTCTGACTGCGTTCATAATGTGTGTGTGTGAGAATGATTGCTGGTCAGTTGGGAGTGACTGGTTGGATAATTACCAGCCATGCTTTGACTGCAGTGGAGTCCCAAGAGAGAACTAGAGGATGGAGCTCCTCTGATAAGACTCAGCATAGAATATTTATATATCTGGAGGAAAAAAAAACATCCCCCCAGACATGATGCAGCAGAAATTCATTAGCATCGAAGCTCCTGTTCGGAAAGGAAATGGAGGTAAATTACATGCCGTTTGTTGTCGTTTTTCCAGACACTGCCCTTTCTGTAAGCCTTTTTTTGAAGCCTTGAGTTTGGCCAATTGGCCGTCGCCATCTTGGATTACGTCTGTTGCCATCTGGGCTTTTTTGCAACCCATTAACGGAAGTGGAATGTAGCCAAAACCTAAAGCATACCCTGCTTTATGGTCTGTTTGACTCTAAATTGGACCATAAATTCCTAAATGAACATCATGTTGTATTGAAGAAGACTTGAAACTAGAGATTGAGACCATAAACTCATGTTTACAATGTTTACTGAGGGAATAAATCAAGAGAGAAGTAGAGTCATTTTCTCATAGACTTCTATACAACCAGAGGAGTCGCCCCCTGATGGACAGTAGAGAGAATGCAAGTTTAAGACACTTCTACATTGGCTTCACTCCGCCTATTTTGAATGCATTAAAAAAAGTGACTTTTTTCGTCAACAGTCAACTAGTGAATTCACTTCATACGAGGTATACCATAAATGTTTTCACGTGAACGATCTAGCTGTTTATATACGGGATAGAGCTGAAGTCAATGGACAGCAATGGGAGAACCGATTAAGCAAATAAAGAAACAAAGATAAATGTGCTGCCTTAATTAGGGAGTCACATCATTTTAGCTAAGTGAGATGATTTTAAATAAAAGTGCAGCATCTTGGTGGTAAAAACTTGACAAACTAGTGTTGTGAATAACGATCTCTCATCCAGAGCAAAAGAAAAACAGAACATGCTGAAACCTCATTTTCATTATCAATGTTAGGACTGGGTTTCCGACAGCAGCATGGGGCTGACGTGGGGAGAAAGCGGTTGTCACCCACAGCTGTCATTACAGCTGATTTGCCACTTGACAAAACTTGTCAACACAAATTCACCAAATATCTTGACAGTGATGTTGCGAGCCTGGCAGTCGCATCATACGAGGACCGCCAACAGTGCACGACGACTACTCCGTCAGGCAGCAGACTTGGATAAAGAAATACATGAATTTATTTGCTAGTCTTTCAAATTGTGTGTTTTTGTGTATAACCATAGATGACTGAGATAAAATCTATAACTCGAGGACACTAAGTTAGTCTGGAGTTATCGTTTTAAGAAAAAGACTTAATTATAAACTGAATCAGCCAAGAAAACTGCAATCAGTACACCTCTCATTATGATGCATACAAGCTTTAAAATCGGTAAAATTTGTATTGGAGGAGTTGAATTCTAACACAACGCTAAATGTAATCTTTCGGCGAGAAACTTGAATAAACAGATATATGATTTATGACCTTATTTACTTCCTTACACTACCTTTAATCAGCATATAATACATAATTTAAACTACAGATGAGAAGATAACAGCAAGGTTGGTTTTTCTTTTTTCTTTAAAGCAAATATTTAAATAAAATATCAATGAAGTTCAGATGAAGTCAAAGCTTTGGTCCAACCCTTTTCCTTGGAAGTAGCCAAACGTGACCAACGCCTTTATATATATATATTCTGCTTCCTGGTAGACTCTGGTTCTAGACAGCAGAGCTCTCTACCGTTGACCTCTGAATACTGTGAACCCGGGCACGTTCATGCCACCCACCTTGGTGGTAACAGCGAGGTCAACTGGTGTCACCGTGGTCACGGGGGTCAAACCCCAGCTGGTGGTCAATAAGAGTGCAGGGGTCAATAGTTCCTCTCTGGCGGGAGCATTCAGCGTGGCTTTCAACAGAATACGGAAGCATATAAACCATTTGTCTTGCTGACGGAGCTGTCGAGAAACATTTTTTTTGTTGTTTACTGCACCAAACCACAACTGAACAAAAAGACCAAACGACCACAAGGGTGGCCACCACATCAGCCAGTTAACGTCCTCCACCGCTCACCCATCTGCTGCCGCCCACCCACACAAATCTCTCAGAACGCTATCCGGACAGTAGGCTGCCAATGCCCAGGAGGGCAAAGCAGATGGTGTGGATACAAGGCACAGTGTTTAGCCCTCGAATAAGCAGGCACGCTGCAAATCAAATGGGCAAATGAATAAAGTCAAACAGTCCCGCTTTCTAGTCCTCGTTTGGCAGTAGAAAAGGTGCCTTGTTTGCTCACCTGGATTAATGTAAACCTTTGCTTTAGTGAAAGTAAAGCTCAGGGAGGGAAGAAAAATAGATGCATGCTCCTGCTTAGTTGAAAATGCTGTCAACATAATCTCTCTTTTTTAACTTCCCCAGGACATAAAGAGAGTAATTAATTAGAAATGAAAACTGTCATTTCATTTATGCAAAATTAAAGTATACCTTTAATTCAGCAGGTATTGCCTCATGCAAGCAGCTCTCTCTCTCTCTTTACTGGAGAAAAACTGCAAGTCAAAATCTCCATCCAAAATCTGGCAGTTTTGCATTTGCCATCATCTCTACATGTTGAGACATTAATACATTAATGATGATGTGATGGTGATGCATGTGTTACTGATGTGTCTTCTTGAGGTTTCGGCATTAGAATTACTTCCATTATTACCAGTATAAATATGCATTCAATGATGGGACTCACCAGTCTCACCAGTCTCACCTGTTCAGTCCACAGCAGCACTAAACAGTTCAACAAGTTTAGTGCTTTTGAATAAATCACTTGTTTGATTTTGGGGGTTTTTTTGTGGCTGAATTATGTGCAGTCACCATAAGATAAGATAAGATAAGATAAGATAAGATAAGATAAGATAAGATAAGATAATCCTTTATTAGTCCCGCAGTGGGGAAATTTGCAGACTTACAACAGCGTAGAGTAAAGTGCACACAAGAGACATAGAAGAAGAAGACAAGCTAAAAATAAAAAATGAAAAATAAAAATAAAATAAAACAAAATATATATATATAATCCTCCACATTTATAAGTTTTATCAGTGTGTTTTTATTAGCCAAAGAGGAATTAATCAATTAAATTAACACTTTTATGAATGGACTCTGGGGGGGGGGGTGCAATAATATAAAAAATTATAAATAAATAAAAAAAGTTTAAATAATTATGTTTTATTCTTGCAAACGACATCATAACACAGTCAAGACTATTTTCTTTTTTTCTTTTTTTATATAATAAGAAAAAAAATGAAAAATTTGGACTTACCGGTGTATCCGAATGGAAAAGGTTTCCATAAAAGGAGACCCGACAGAACCCTCTCAGCTCTCTCCTGACGCCGCACAGCGACTCTCACAGTGAAACTCTCTCACTGGATACTAAGTGTTTCAACCCAATGTGGCTTTTTCTTTGTTCCTCGTGCCCGCAGCCTGCTCCGTGGATGTGATCAGAGCCGCTGTGTCTCTGACAGCCGCTGATTGGCTGCAGGGTCGGGATCAAGAAAAGGTGACCGGTGTCAATTTACCTGGATTAACAACGCAGTTTCCGGTCAGGACCTTCATAGTGAAAAATTGTAACAAAATGAAATTTTAGGAGTTAATGTTTTCTTTTTAATCTTATATCCAGATTCAACACTGCTTTGATATTTATTTACTGACTTTAATGTGTTTCATGTTGCTGAAAGCTATTTTAAGCCTAAATGATGTCTAATTATATACTGTACATTTCTATTCCTGTTCTATCTTTATTTTGTTGTATAGTATGTGTATTTATTGTCTGTGTAGTTGTATCTTTATTGTCTGTGTAGTTGTATAGTATGTGTATTTATTGTCTGTGTAGTTGTATAGTATGTGTATTTATTGTCTGTGTCTGTGTAGTTGTATAGTATGTGTATTTATTGTCTGTGTAGTTGTATAGTATGTGTATTTATTGTCTGTGTAGTTGTATAGTATGTATATTGTCTGTTGTTGTATAGTATGTGTATTTATTGTCTGTGTAGTTGTATAGTATGTGTATTTATTGTCTGTGTAGTTGTATAGTATGTGTATTTATTGTCTGTGTAGTTGTATAGTATGTGTATTTATTGTCTGTGTAGTTGTATAGTATGTGTATTTATTGTCTGTGTAGTTGTATAGTATGTGTATTTATTGTCTGTGTCTGTGTAGTTGAGCTGCTGCAACACTTGAATTTCCCCCATGGGGATCAATAAAGGAATATAATAATAAAGGAATATAATAATTCCGTGCTTTTATTTTGTAGGAATCATAACCAAGCTTCCTGTTAGATGTGTGCTTTTCCGAAACTTGACAAAAGGGTGGAGGCCACTTCATGCCTTACATAGTTTTATTCTGAGCATAATCACGACCTGATTAGTTTATTTTCTTGCGTTTTTAGGGAATGTCTAGATAGTATAGAAAATAATAATTATATAATAAAAAATAATAATAATAATAAGTCATAATTATGAGATGCTATGTCATTTTTTTGAGAAAGTTTCTCATTATAATGACTTACACAATCTTTATTTTTTGTATTCACATTGGTGGAAATGGGGCTCCATAAAAAAGCAAATTAAAATTTACTTTCCATTACAAACTTCTATTTAAGTTCTAAATTCTATTTTTCAAATAAATTAAAAGTATTTAAAAAGATATACATAATTAAAATAATATCTTGGAGATATGTGTAAATAAATATTTTACCAGTCAAAAGTTTGGACACACCTTCTCATTCAACTACTTTGAAGAATCTAAAATATAAAACATATTCTGGTTTGTTGAGCATTTGTTTGTTTACCACATAATTCCATATGTGTTCCTTCATAGTTTGGATGTCTTCAATATTAATCAAATATTATATATATATATATATATATATATATATATATATATATATATATAAAATAAAAATAAAGAAAAACCATTGAATGAGTAGGTGTGTCCAAACTTTTGACTGGTGCTGTACATAATTAAAAGAATATCTTGGAGATACGTGTCAATAATTATTACATAAAATACTTTTATTTTATTTTTGTTTCCGATGTCCTTGATGAAAGTGCACATCTTAATTAAAACCTTAACGTTTGAATATGATTCATGCTCAATATTAAAGAGTCATTAAGTGGGAGCAGCTGGATTTATGGATTAAATCCGAGCTAATGGGAAAGCAAGCTTATTTCCCCCCCGCATCTAATGCCACTCACCACAAACACAAGCTCATCATTATGAGATTAACATGGGGGCTTGTCAGTTAATGCTCATATGGTTTCCCTGTAACCACGGTGACCCCTCCCACAGTTATGCAATTGTATACTAAGTCTTTTCTGATGAACATCTAGTATTATAAAGTTCTCAATATTAATCCCCTCGCTTTTGCTCCAGTCCAATTACGGGATGCATTTTATTTGTATCACACCTGTAACGGTATCAACAGCAGATTTAAATATGAGCTGAATGAAATTAGGCTCATTGTGAATAAAAAAACTAGACCATCAGCTCCCCGAGCAGCTGGCCTCGAATCAAATCCAAAGAGAACCGTAGGATTGAAGTTGATTGGTTTAACCCAGCGGGGATCACCACATCCCTGTCGGTGTTAAAAAAAAACACACTCAAGTTGATTTTCCTCGCTCCTTTGCAGTGACACATAAAGGGAACAGCAAAAAAGGGAGTGCAACTTTTTTTGGCAAATGTGCTTTATTCATTTTCTTGCAGAGCGTTAAAGGAGTTTATCAATGAGCTTCAGAGGTGCTGCTAGGCTGTACCTCCATGGGCCGAGCCAGGCTAGCTGTTTCCCTTTGTTTCCAGTCTTTATGCTAAGCTAAGCTAACCGCCTTGTCATTCACAGAACTCCTTTAAATCTCGCCGACTCGCTGTCAGTAAAGATGTCTGTTACTCATGAAGTTAGAAAGAGACAGTTCCAACTGAATATGACTCAGAGCTCCCATGCTGTGTGTGTGTGTGTGTGTGTGTGTGTGTGTGTGTGTGTGTGTGTGTGTGTGTGTGTGTGTGTGTGTGTGTGTGTGTGTGTGTGTGTGTGTGTGCATAGTATTCAGTGTTGTGTAAGAGCAAGCTTTCTGCACACATCCATTGTCTGTGTTGTGAGAGTGTGTGTGCCCGTCTGCCTGCTTTTCAGTGACTTCAGAGTGAGCTTTCCTCACCAGAATCCTCCCAAAGACCCTCCGACAGACACTTTGCATCCGATGTTTTCATTCTCAGCCTTCTGACTCGCTACCCCCTGTCTCTTTCACCCTCCTATTCCCTGGATGTGTCTCTATCCTGTCCTCCCACGTTGTGTCTTCATCCTTTGGGTCTCGCTCTCTCTCTCTCTCTCTCTCTCTCTCTCTTTTTCCTCCCCGGACCGGTTTGGGGTGTAACACCGGTCATAATTGGATGGTGCATACTGGCAAACAATGTCACTGAATCACCATGAGGATTTGTGCTTATTAGGCAATAAAGGGGAGTATTTTGGATAGACTTGGCTGAACTTCCTTTCAGTTTACCTTCCATGTGTAGGTGGTTTCTGCATGTGTGTTTGTGTTCCCTCAGATATATACGTCCCTGAGTTCACCCGAGTCGACCACGGTGGGTGGAGATGTTCAAACAAAGCCATTTTTAAGTGTTATACTGTGTTATTTGTGGATGCATTTGAAATCGATTATTGTGTTATTGTCAAATTTGATGTTCCTGCCAGCAATGGAGGCGAAGCAGCCATGTTGAAAGTTGTCTTTTGAAACTTGACACTGTAGATCCTTTCGCTAAATCCCTGATATCTCCAATTTGGAATTACATTAACAACTCTGAGGCTGACGTGAATGTTTTTTCCACTAACTCGACTGTTCGGAATTATGACATGAGTGCAGCAAAAGTACAGCCTCACAGCTGGAGACTCTTACTGGGCCTATTGCTCTGCCTTCTTACTGCACACAGGTGATTATGGTCAAAATATATATAGAAAAGAAGATTAAATTTCATGTCCTAGATCACCAAAAAGGAAGATAAATCACCACAACTAAGACATAGAACGCTATTAGTATGGATGGCTTTCCAGTCTCCCTTTGATCACAAAACAACCATTTTAGAATACGTGCTTGGAGAAGAAACAGAGCAAGAGCTAGGGAGGCAGATCAAATGCATCTTCCTCTTAATCCACGCTCGCACCGTGGTGTGCATGATGCCTTGTGCATGTCTGCCATAAGCTCTATTTTCTCTGTTTTTGACAGTGTGGGCCGCCGCAGATATCTGAAGCCAGAAAAAGCGAGGATTGTTTGTGTCTGACTGTGGAGCCCGGCTGCTCGGTAATCCAACCCGCCGTCTATTTCACCCTCGGATATCGCTGCAGCAGACAGGCGCTTCTGGTTCAGTCAGAAGTTGACTTGTTCAGCCGGTCGGTGACTCACCTGCAAGAAAACTGTCTCTAAAACACAACGGAGAGCCTTCCATTACCGGTCGGGGTTAGAATGAGGCGGTGCAAGACACAATGGAGACATACCTGGTCTCCAAGGGTGTAGAACCACAGAGATTTCATACAGAAAATGGATGACCTGTCAAGGGAACAGAAAGATCTCATTGTAAAAGGAAATAATACATTTCTAATTCAACATAAAAGCATTGATGTTAAGCACAAAACGGGCTTAAAGGTGCACTATTTACTTTTTGTTTGTGGCTCTAAAGGGAGTTTTTCAAAGCAATGTAGCATTAAAAAAAGAAGAAGCAACACATTTTTCCTCTTAGTCAACTTTACAAGCAATGAAATCACTACTTAGCTCAATTTAAGCCTACTTGGCTTGGTGTGACCGCTAGCTTATGGTAGCTAATGTTAGCTAACTTCTAGATAGAAATTGCCTTTCACGTGTTAGCTCAAATGTGATTTTACTTGATGAAAGAACTAGCTGTTGGATCCAAATCACATTTAATTTATGTTTAAGCCCTAGAGATGTGTCGATGAAAACTTTGAAAACTTATTCATATCTGTTTAACTGCAGCTTTTCAAGTATAAAAACATAAGCAGAATTGGTCTTGAGACATCTTAGTCAACTTTATAAACATTAAAATCACACCTTAGCTCGATTCAGTACCCTCAGTAGCTAATGTTGGCAAACTTTTAGATAAGATATTGCTGTGAAACTGACATACAAAGTCAATTCCCTGACTTTTCTCCATTTTTTGCAGTTCATACAGTAGCTGTTAGCATTTGGAAATATACCTTTATTGTCAGCTGTGACTGCAGTGGCCACAAGCTAATGTCTTAGCTCAAATGTGATTTTAATTGATGAAAGAGCTAGCTGTCTGGCCCAAATGCCAATCATTTTATAGTTAAATGTAATTAAAACTTTAAAATACAGAAAGCCTGTGTTACGAACTTCGGTGTAAACTTTGAAAGACAACAGAAGACCCTTATAAGTTGCATTATGGGAAAATAATAGTTTTTAGGGACTAAAAGTCAGAATATTCTCATCCTCTGCTGCCTCAGTTTCAACCTCTCTTTTAATCGGTCTCTTGTGTGTCCTGATGAAAGTGTAATGCTAAATATCCGTAGTGGCCCTTTAAGAGCGGTTGCACGCTGCTTTCCTCTGCAGGACCTCAGAAATGAAGAATCAATTCAGTGGAACTGGAAATTGGAAAGTGTGTGCCAAAGCAGTAGGCCACAGAAAAGAGGCCAGAAGCAAGGAGATGAAAAGCTTGATGTAAATGTAAAAAAAAAAAGACACATAACCCAAATACAGATTAGTGCCCAGATCCCCCTTTTTTTCAAGATTAAACCCTGCAACAGAAAACACCATAACAGCGAGCCAAAGGCCTGTCAGAGGAGAAGGAAAACAGCATTTTTCTGTCTCTTCCGCTGCCATCCACTCCGGTTTAGAGGTAAACAAGGTGCCAGTCATAACGGGATCCATCAGGTCTTTTTGCTGTCGTTTCACAATGTTCTCCCCGGTGCTCAATTTAAAAAGGGAGGCACGACCAACACCCCGAGGCACTTTGTATTATTCCAAGGACACTGGCAGATTGCAGAATGTGTTTTTTTTTTTTTTTTTTTTTGGGAACACACTCTCCTCCCCGGTTCTGTCTGACAGAATAAATGCGTTCAGTGTCTGACTCAGGCTGGTCCTGCTGGAGCTCATGTGATGATGTGATGCTGTTGTTCAGGCCAGGAAATGAGCTGTGAATTAGCTAAGTGTGTGTGTGTGTGTGTGTGTGTGTGTGTGTGTGTGTGTGTGTGTGTGTGTGTGTGTGTGTGTTACAAGGCCATGCCATCATTCATTTGGCATATTTTGCAATCGGTTTATGTTCTGCTTTAGTTGGAAATATGTACACACATAGCCTTCTGCCTCATTTTTTTTTATGACACAACTGTGTGTGAGCTGCAGAATATAGCTAAACATTTGGTGGTGGGTCTGTTTTATTATATTTTTGTTCGCTCTCTCATCCCTTGGCTGGAGGACTGAGGCAGCAGCAGGCTGTCAGCTCTCAGTATCTGCTCCATTGAGCTGATGGTGTGCTGGAGAGAGGAAGTCCTCCTCAGGAAGTAAGCAGGTCAACACCTCCACCTGGTGGTTGGGAAAGCTACTCGTATGTAACTGTTGGACAGTTCGGGAAACATTTAGTGCATCACAGCGGTTTATTTGACCTCCCAAAGGTCAATCATAACTGATCAGCAAATGTGTAAAGAGCAATTAGCCTCATCAACGAGAGCATCACTGTCAACAAAATGTCATATATCTTTATCATGTCACTGTTTCAGTATAACAGATTTAATCTATGTTTCTTTGTCATTTATCATTAAGACTTACAGACAATGAGAAAGTGATTAATACAAATGTTTTATTTCATTATATTTGATCGTATCTATATGTTTTTGTTAAGGATAGGTGTGTGTTCATGCTGGGACATCAGTTAAAGAACATTTGATTAGTTTGATCATATGTGTTCGTTGCTCTCATGATATGGTCTGTTTTGAATAAAAAAAAGAAAAAGTGGGGAAAAAAGGCAAATGTTTTCTCCAGCTGACTGAATGAACTCATGTCACGAAAACACCAATTTTATTAAAACAATTACAATTTGAACTTTATGGGGTTTTTTTTGTTTGACTTTTATTCAATTTAGTCAAATTTGCCTCACAGGGTCTTACAATCTGTTCAACATACTCCATCCTTTGTCCTTGGATCCTCATTCACAGTACTATTAGTCCACCAGAACCGTTTAAAGGTAAATGAATGTAATAATCATCTATTTATTGCATGCAGATGGCTCTGCTCGTCTGGTGGGAGGGAGAGCTGCAGGATGAGGGCTGTATTTTCCAGAAAGCTGCCTACCCTGGTGCACCACCTAATTTATAATACGTAAAAAGATTATTATTGGAATTATTGCCCAATGACGGCCTTCCCCAGCTTTAATTCTGCTAAATGGATTCATCCACTTTGAATTATTTTTAAGATCCCATGGAAACCCTGTTGAAGTGTGCGTGAAAGAAAGAAGAAAATGCACACGATGAGTTAATACGTTATTCATTTTCAGTTTTGAGAAGGTTCATTTGAAGCTTGTGCCAAACTGTGAAAAGAGCAACAGAGTTTTAATGTTCCCAGTAAGAGGTCCCGACACTTAAAGCATTGCACTGAATCCATTTTATTGGCTTTTTTTCGTTTTACAAAAACAAGTATGAGAGAATGCATAGGCCGAGCCCCACTCACAGCGGCTCATCCATCCGACATGGAAGGAAAGAAAAAGGGCGTCGGGAAAAAGGCAACAATTTATTTAAAAAGATAAAAACAACACTGTTTGCAGCCATTCTTCTGAGCGCATACCGTCTCTCTCTCTCTCACACACACACACACACACACACACACACACTTACTGGCACGCGATGTGAAAAACATGTGGGTGCAAAAGAATAACCGTGGGATGCAGGGAATTATGCGTCACATGACGGACACTGATACGAGTGAAGGAGAGGCATTTCACCATTACAGTTAAAGGGGCATTTCACCTAAATGCATTTTGGGAATTTGAGTGAACTGACCCTTTAACCAGACCCATCCTGTTTAGCCAGAACGTATCACTGCTAGCAGCACCCAAAGGACTCCGGTCTCAACATATGAACAGTTTGGGTTGGTGGTGCTGAGTTTAAGCCTCTTCCTTCTCTGATAAGAATCACACAACGAGGCTCAACTAATGCATCCTTCATGTGCATTGTAAATCATAAAAAAACGTTCACATTGAGGATCACGTCAACAGCTCCAGAGGGAGAAAAGAATCGGAGGCCGTTTTGCAGAAAGCGAGCTTAGTTGAGCTGCATATTTCGCCACAAAACCGCCCTTTTGTTCCACAGAAGCCGAGCACTTTGACCTGCTAGGCCGTGAAGAGTTTGGATAGTTTATCAATGGGCGTTTAGACAGAATGCAGGATAACGGAGACTAAAAACAGAGGTGGCTGTTTGTGTCTGTGGGTTAAGCAGCTTGTGGTGAAAGACGCACAGAATCCCCAACAGGCTGGGTTCTGTTGTGTTCATGTGACGACGGAGGGAGAGTTACTTCTGTGGTTAATTAAGATAAATTAGGATGACAGCAAAATGTTTGTTTGTGTCTGTTGTACCGTTTGAAATATGACATAAAAAAAAAAAAAAAAAAAAAAAAAAAAATCAGAGTAAGTACCTTTCTTTTCCATGACAAGGAAATCAAACAGAACATAGAACACTGACAAACAAACTAGATGTTTCATTTTTTTTTTTTTTTTTTAAACTGTAATGCAGTTCATCTGTTTTCAAAAACAACTGAACAAGGAGTTGTTTTTTTTTCATAAACGGGTCTGCATTGAATTAATGTGCACTTATGAAGAGCATATTCCTGGCCGCTTCCTCCAAAACACTGGCTCAAAACTGTAAAACAAGTTTCCAGAGTAAACCTCGAGAGGATTGTCCTCGCCTGTAGAAACTAGCCTGGACTCTCCAACTGAGAGAGAGAAAAAGAAAAGGAATAAAACAACATGAGATGAGGATTCTGGAGAAAGACATTTAAAGAAAAAAAAAAAAAAAAAAAAAAAAAGGCGCTATAAGAACAACGCCGTTAAAAAAAAGGTAAGGTCTGAACCGGGAAATCTCTCCTCTGAAGAAATGAACTGCGTTTATGTAGGAATTTTTATATCCGTTTGTTAAAATTTGTTAATCACATTTATTTGGAATTCACGACATGGGGGTGGGGGGGGGGGGGGTGTCAGTGTTTATACTTCCTCCTGTTTATTTACAGTCCAGCAGTTTAAACGTGGATTGTAATCAGTTTTATTTGGGGTTTTTTTTTTTACCCTCCATGTTAGTGATCTCTCCACAAACAGGTCCGACGTCATTAATACAGACTTTCTCAAAGGGTATTTAGTGTAACGAGCTGTACGTGCGTTCGTATTATGGGATGCCGGCAGCCTTTCGGTTGAGCGAGTGTGTCTACGTTAACGAGGTTCTAATGAGGTTCACCTGTAACCACACAAATACCAGTGTACGACTCTCCGTCCTGAGGCACGCCGACCGCAGCGTCTCTTCCTCCTACAGCCGTCGTGCATCATCACCACCATCACCATCTACGTCACTATTTAAACACGAGGCACGGCTCCCATTCGCCTCACCCCCCCCCCTCCCAATCTCCACCCTTCCCATCTCAACCAGCAGCAATATCTTGAGAGCGCCTCCCCCCGTCAGATACTTGTCTCTTTGTACTCTGGTCCTCTAGTGGTGCTCTGATGGATGCAGGGAATACTGATACTACTAATAATATTGCTGAAAAGTTATGCTTATGCATGAATGCAAAGTTTTTTGTTTTGTTTATATCCACTAGGTAGTAAGGATTGGAATTACTGTCCTTCTCATTATTAGTATTATTAGAGGCAGAATATATTGTAACAATATCTTCAGCACCCGGAGCCTCCAGGAGCCTCGTGTATAACCGAAGGGAGAAAGGGATGGAATAAAACTATAAATAGGGCAACCTGTTTCTTTGCCACTGTTGAACCCCGGTCCCCAAACCAACGTGAGGAACATTGCGTTCCTCCTCCAAGCCCCACCCCCACCCCCACCTTGTTCCAGACCCTTTTGGTTCCACAACAAAACTCCCAACTTATTTTTAACAACAGCGTTCGTCACTGGGACAAAAAGGTCACGGTGGTGTGTCCGTCATCTTCTGGCGAGCGGGGCTCTCGTTCTTTCTCTTCTTTCGTCTCCGAACATGGTGGTGGTGGTGGGTCAGGGTTACATACACTCTCTTACGCATGGGGGGGGGAACAAAAAACAAAACAAAAAAAGAGGGAGAAGGCTTTAACCGCTCAGGAGGTAGACCACCAGCTCGTAGGTGCACATCATGATGGCGGTGTTGGGGATCTGTCGCACCAGGTGGGTGGTGAGGCCGCGGTACAGGGCCCGGTAGCCCTCCTCCCGGGGCACCGTGGTTAGAGTCTGGAAGAAGGAGTTGTACTTGGTGCCCTCCTCGCGTAGCCGGGTGCGGATCACTTCTGCAGAGTAACGCGGAGAAGGAAGGGTTAAAAGGATGGAAACCACATATTAATTATGTAAGATATTAGCCAATTTGGCAGAGCAAGTAAGATGTTCTGGTACCATTTGTAAACAGATACCGAGTGCCAGTGGGTTAAAAACAAACAATTAAACTAAATATATAAATATTATTATGTATTTTTGAGCAGTTGTATATGTCTGACCCCTGTATGGATGTGATATGGTTGCTATCGTTTATTGTTAAAACCACAAACACCTTTCTTTTATAACCGAGTTTGACAAAATTGTTAAGAAATCTTTTTTTTTTAGTAAAAACAATGTGTTGACTGAACCAAAAAGAATCCCTCTAAATGACCCACTAGAAGTCGTTGGAGGTGTATTTTCTCCTTGCTTCTTCTTTTGCTGTGTTTGTGATGTTTATTGGCATCTGCAAACAGTTTTTGTCTGTTTGTCTGTTTACACGAGCAGAGCCGACAGGATGACGTCTGCCCTTCGGCTGCATTCATTCAAAATCAACAGCACCTTCTCGCAGGGTTGTGTGGAGGCGTGATGGTGTGTATTTGTGCTTCGGAAACAATCAGGAAATAACTTTTGATTTTTCAGATTTTCTGCTTTGTTTTCTCCAACAGGTGGTCTTAAAACATGCATTCTCTCTACTGACCACCAGGGGGCGACTCCTCTGGTTGTATAGAAGTCTATGAGAAAATGACTCTACTTCTCTCTTGATTTATTCCCTCAGTAAACATTGTAAACATGAGTTTATGGTCTCAATCTCTAGTTTCAAGTCTTCTTCAATACAGCATGATGTTCATTTAGTAAATGATGCTCCATTTAGAGTCAAACAGACCATAAATTACAGTATGCGCTGCTGCTACCCGAGCCGTATATGGCGTCTCTATGTCTCGCTTCTGCATACCAAATATGGTTACTTCCCTTCATTGGTTGCAAAAAAAAACCCCAACATGGCGATGGCCGTAATCCAAGATGGCCACGACAAAATAGCCGTCCACTTCTTATATACAGTCTGTGGTTTACAAGCTGCAACCAACACATTTAACATATTATACCTTTAAATAAATAAATCTAGGAGTTAAAAACAGTTCCTATAAATAAAATGATAAAATGCAGCCTCAATATATTGTGAAATAACAGCACAGTAACAGAATTAAACTGTGGAGCAATGGCCGTTTTGTTCCGGAGCTGATGGTGGAAGTAGCTAACACGTGAGCCATCTCGCTTCCTTCTCATCTTGGTTTTCGAGTTGAACATGTTCAGTACCGATCTGTCAGGACTCCACCCAGCACTACACCCTTACCATGAGGATAGGCGATAGATGTGGCACAGGTCTTGGAGGTGGCAGCGGCGAGCATCATCCCGATAAAGTCTGAGGCGTCTTTGGACGTCTCCTCCTCCTCCTCCATGTTCTGCGGCGCCTTGGCCTCCATGAGGCGCCGTTTGATGTTTTCATAGATCACAAAGTGGATCACAGTCTCTGAGATGCCGGCGTAGGATGCCGACATTCCCCGGTAGAACCCTCGCAGCCCATCCGTCTGGTAGACCCGCCGCATGCACTCGAACGCGCTCAACCGCCGCTCGCCTCGGTTCCTGGGGAAAGGAGAGGACACGTCAAGGGAAAGAACCGACTTTGCACTTTTGGAAATGTCCATGTCACGATGCAGATGGATGTCATGACGTGAATCATAATACTGATAGACTCCTGGGTTACATGAGGAACCAGTTTCTGCTCCAGCTCACCGTTGATGTTTACATTTAAAACACAAGTGCTCATGGGAAGGTGACATACCAGCAGCACGGCTTACACCAGTGATGATCTAGAATCAATTCATTGGTCATGTGACCTGCAGTTACGTGCAGTATCCATGTAAATCACATCAGAGTCCCCTCTCTGTCTGTGCATATGTTTATTCATTTATTTGACAGGCAGAGTTCACAGCTTCTTATCTGCACCAGAGTTATAGGCTCATTTAAATATGTAGGAAACAAGGGAATAACTTCTCTGTTAAGAAAGTTAACCCTGTAGTGCAAAAAACAGCCGTAAAGTTTTGCCGAGATGCGGAAGTGTCTTAAAACTTGCATTCTCTCTCCTGTCCATCAGGGGGCGACTCCTCTGGTTGTATAGAAGTCTATGAGAAAATGACTCTACTTCTCTCTTGATTTATTCCCTCAGTAAACATTGTAAACATGAGTTTATGGTCTCAATCTCTAGTTTCAAGTCTTCTTCAATACAGCATGATGTTCATTTAGTAAATGATGCTCCATTTAGAGTCAAACAGACCATAAAGCAGAATTTGATTTAGGACGGGCTTACTGTGATTGACAGGTCGCTGTTGCTACCAGAGCTGTAAACGGCTTCTCTACGTCACTCCTCCGTATTTAAAAAAAAAAAAAAAAAAAAAAAAAAACACGGCGATGGCCGTATTCCAAGATGGCGACGGCGAAATCGCCAAACTTGAGGCTTCAAAACGGCAGTCCAAAAACCAATGGGTGACATCACGATGACTACGTCCGTTTCTTATATACAATCATGGTAAAAAAACAATTACAAGACAGTGTGTGTGTGTGTGTGTGTGTGTGTGTGTGTGTGTGTGTGTGTGTGTGTGTGTGTGTGTGTGTGTCCGTCCTTCATATATCTTATGAACCGTTCATCCAATCTACTTCACACTTGGTGGGAGTATTGCTGAGGACCCCAAACACATGCAGTATCGAATTTGGAGCAATTTGGTCACACGACATGTTGAATATTTATCAAATTTGAACCAATAAGCGGCTAGCCGACAGGAGAACCGACCCAAATCGACAGGTCAGTGTTTACTAACTTTTAGCAATAGTCATTAGGTTACTGGCAGCAAATCACCTCCGCTTATTGCTCTACTTTGTAACCGCAGGGAAATGAAAACATCCCTAAAGGTTATTTCACCAGCGCCGCGGTGTCGAGTGTGAAGTTGTTTGTATGAGTTTGTATCCGGTTCACGAGAAAGCCGCCCGCAAGCAGCAGCACCTGAGGCCGAGCTGAACAGGCGGGTTTTTATTCGACTCTATATAGTTATAGTAATTATATGTTTGAGGTTAATAGAAAATTATAATGTTTTGATACTACCACTCAGATTCTATAAGTTAAGATAATTGTTAAATGGGGCTTTTTATAAAGCTGCAAGTCATGTTTAATAAACAAGAAACCATATTGTTGTTGAGTGAAAGTGTTGCTTTATAAAGAACCTGCTCCTGGTTGGTCAAGAGCATTTACATTAATGAGAAACGTATCCAAGGGCTTATAACAACTGTACATCCGTCTCTTGGGAAACTGAGCTTCTCCAAGCTCTCTCCCTGGTGTCATATTTACCTGGCGTCCAGCTGGAGACGGGTCTTAATGAGCCATATTGGATTGGTTGCTGTGATGGCTGTAAAACCTGTGGAAGGAAAAAAAAAAAAAACAGGATTACATTTTGTTCTAAAATGAAAAGAAAATGATATTGTGAAGCTGCCAGTGGTAACAGAAAGTGTCTGACAACTAACCCTCTGAGGAAGATATAATGTTGTTTATGCAGCAGGCATGTTTAACAGCGTAAAAATGCTCTTTTAACAAAACGAAATGTAAAATCACAAAGAAAGCATCGAGGGAAAAAGTGTATCTGTGCTACTAGGGGGCAACTGAATGCAGTGATTTAAAATGAAATGTGAGAGCCGTAAAAATAAATAAATAACCCAAAAAAAAAACACTAGAACAGAAATGTTAAACAAGACAGAAAGCAAAGAACCAGATATGAAAAGCAGCACAGGTCTGTGGCGAGTACTCACGCAGACCAGAGTAACTCGTCACAGGTGCAGCTAGAGACCCCTGGTGGTGAGGGGAGCTACGGTAGTTAAAGCCTAAAACAGACACAGGCTTGTGTGTGGCAAAATGAACGGCATGCAACCATTTCACTTTCCCCATACCAGCATTATCCTGCAACATCTGACAGAGCACGGTCCAACCTCGGGGGAAAAACCCCGACATGAAGCTGTTTTATACTTCCCGAGTTCATATGTTGCACTTTGACTTTTTATGTATGCATTCGACAGCTATAGTTACTAGTTAAGCTACAGATTTTTACAATAAATACAACATATATTCAACACATTGTTAAAGATTAAACCAGTGGTTCCCAGACATTTTGAGTCATGAACTGTTATATAAAAATCAGTGTGTAGTTTTAATTCTGTTGCATGTTTTGGAGGTCTACCCTATAAATTATGTCTACATTTCTCAAAATGTTTCACTTAAATTACTGTTCAAATGATACATTTAAAAAAAATTAGAGAAAAGAGAGTATCCAAACTGGTTTTTTTCTATTAATCATCTCACTGTTTCCTGATGCCTTTGTTGGGAACTACAGCTAACTGTTTAAATTAGTTCCACTTTGCATAATCGGCACATGCATTCTTGAGTTATTGCCAAAACATGTTAAGTGAGGCCACAGTGACCTTTGACCTCCATAACCTAACCAGTTCATCCTGTTGTCCAGGTGGCCGTTTGTCATGAATTTGAAGACGTCCCCTCCATGTGTTCCTGAGATGTGGCGTTTACGACAAACCGAAAACATCATTGCTGCGTCCGCGGCTCTCACTGACTCGGCATAAATATGTAATCAGTACAATAATACAAGTACCACAATATTAAAGTTGTGTTACTTTATTACTTGCCTTTACTTTTGGTTTACCTCGATACACAAAATATGCAAATAAAAGACAAAAGAAAAGAGCTTAAATTTTTGCCATTTCTTTGTATGCAAATCAGAAAAGTGGAACATCATCGCTACACGGAGCAAGTTCTGCCCTCCAGGTGTGAAAATATCGTCATCGTCCAATAGACTCGGATCGTTTGGCACGTCAGTGTTGCCGGATGTTTACTTTGAGCAGAAGCAGTTCTCATGAATCAAATCAAATTCCGGTTCTCATTTCATTTCCTCCGAACCGCTGGGATCCCTTCTGGGCAAATGGAATCATTCTGATGAACTGGAAAGTGTGCGAACCATCCTGCACTGTACTGTGACACTGTTTCCTCTTTTTTGGGGCATTTCACACACAAAATAATGGCGATGTTTCCAGCCAATGAAAGCAGTTTTGACTTGTGTGGTGAACTGTTGTAATGTTTGATCCTGCGAGTCATTTGTCTTTTTACTAAATGTACCGGTAATCTGATTACATCCTATTGTTTGTAACTGTAGCCTTTCTTTTTTTGTATCCTAATTACGTAGCGCAGTGCCATGTAATCCAGATCAAAGTTCAGCAGTAGGTATCACGTCTCAGTGCACAGACGAGAATAATCCTTACACTGTCGCCTCCTCGTCACCTGTCGGCTCAGCTCAGTCCGCTCTGCAGGGAACGTGGAGCGCCACCGGAGAGACACTGACAAAGCTGACCTTGACTTTTGAAAAGTCTGAGACATGGTGGGTTAAAAGTGGCACCACCCGTCAGACTCACCCGTATATATATAAAAATACACAAATAAAAACACACCCATACACGTTGTAGCTGTAGCTGGCTGGCTGACCACATTGTTTGGTGTTCACAGCTGGGTCACAGTGACATGACAGCATGACATGAGAGCATGACATGACAGACCTTTGACATATAAAGTGGAAGAGATTAATGGAACTGTATTTAAATGTGGCCTTTTTCCACAATGAAAGTTTTTTTAATTAAATGTTAAAAATCGCAGGTAGCAGTTTTAGTGTAGTTTTCAGTTTTTCCAGAAAGGTTTAATTTTTTGTATACATTTAGTTTTGCAGTAGTTTTCAACTTGAGTGCTCATTCACGACCACATTCAGAAGAAAACTTGTCACCAGTTCGTTAATATTACGCAAAATAGGTTGGTTAAATGGAATTTGATGTACTACAATATCTAAATCATCTTGTTAATTATTCAAGACAATTAAGACAAAACTGCACGTGAAAAGCAAAGGGGAATTAATTGTGCAGCAATTGTGGCACATCGTCAATTTCTCTGGTTCAATGCCACGAGAGCTGACGGGAATTCATCCTTTTATTAAAGCAGAAAATAAATAAATAATTAAATTAATTTAAGCTGACTGTTGTATTACTTTTATTTGTTTTTTTAACAGGGCAATGTTGTTTCAGTTCAGTATTAGTTCCTCTGAAGGATATAGTTTTTTTGCTGCCCCAATTCTTCCAATGCGTTTTTGTTTCAGTTATAGGTTATAATAACACTTGTTGGCAGTTGATCAAATAAACACAAAGAATCCACGTGAAGTGGGTGGAGTACTTAAATTGTCAAAAGACAAAATCTGTACAAACCAGTTCTACCACGGCTTAGCCAAAGCGGCATCCCTACTGTACGTTACTCAGCATTTCAGACGAGCACGAGGCGATCACGCCGTCACCGTGTGTTTAAACAGACTTCTGTGGAGGTGAAGGTCAACCAGGTTACATCACACACATATATAGTTACCTGCCATTCCTGCCGACACCATGTGTACCTGTGTGGAGTCGGGTTCCAACACACCGTTCAGTTTCTCTTTGGCTGTGGAGTAGGCAGCAAAGTAGATTGCTCTGTTGGAAGCAAAAGGACCAAAAAAAAAAAGGGTGAGTATCTGCTACACAGGCCTTGTTTTGGTGTTAAAGTTTAAAGAAAATGAGTCCCGGGCCAACTATTCACCTCCAGTTGTGATGCAGCTTATTAATTACAACATGTTAAACTGTCAGGTTCAGCTTAATGAGCTTTAAGTGTAAAGCCGAGAGCAAATCAGCTGAGTTAAACAAAGAGGCTAACGAGTCTAAAACAGCCCGTCTTTGTTTATTTTCACTAATTATCTTGTGTTCACTAATTAAAAAAAAGGTCACAATGATCATGTTCATGTCTAAATAAAACTGTTTTTTTTTCTTCCTCTAACAGCACACTGTCTGGTTCATTTGTCAAATGTGCTTAGTCAAGACTCGTTAATGACGCTCAAAGTCACACGAGAAGACGGTGTTTGCGTGTGCGTTCATCTTTAAATCTACGTCACAGCTCGGGAGGCCTCACGTACTAACAAAAACACTCCACATGTGCTTAGCACCGGCACCTGCTTTCTGCAACATTAAGCGCAGCCCGCCTCCATTAGCCCCCCCCCCGCCGCTTTGATTAATGATCACGACTTATACATCATTACCTAACTAGTCTTCAAAATGCCTCGTTTCAGTGCAGAACGCTGCCGAGAAAGCCACGAAGATAAATGGGACCTAAATGATCCTGTTTTCTTTTTGTCCCTTCTTGGTCGCCAAATAACCGCGAAGAGCCCCGTGGCGGTTATATAATGCCACTGCTCCTAACAGCCAAAATAACACTGTATCAAATGTGTCCATAACTCACTTAGAAATAGTCCTGAACCAACAGGACTGAATTAGCCACCATAGAAGAACAGTTGATATCAAGAACAGTTGATATCAAAGCACAGAAGTGATAAGATAAGATGACTCAGGTGCTTGTTTAGTACAACGTCTAAACAGCGTCTGGTGCAGATATAAATCTTTGTTAGGCGTGGGCAGTATTATGGTGTTATGGGTGGTGTTTTGTCCTCAAGATCCAAAGTTCCAGCCATTTGCTTGCCACCCACTCATTAAAGTGAAAGTGATCTTGGAACATATTTATTAAAACATACATTTTAATAAATTAAAGACCACTGACGGTCTGGTAGGTCATGTGGTGCACTGGGCTAGGCATGCACGATGAGGAAAACTTGCAATGTGCCATAACATTGTTCAATACTACCATGAAGATATGACTATCTATGAAATAAACAAATATTTAAATTTGGATGTGAGCTTTTTCTTTAACTTCAGAAACGGGTTACTGCTGTGAAACTGGATGAAAAACTACCTTTAATGCATACCCTACGTCTGCTTTCCCGCTGAATGTTTCATGTCAACGTGCTCATTTTTGATAGTTTGGTAATTAAATTAGAGCCTTCTTTCTTTAAGAGAGAAATAATAGCTTAATAGTCTTCTTAGTCATAATCAAAGGCGGTACACATCGTTCAGAATATGATGATGAGTATTAGAGCCAACAGGAAACAGTTTACCTGGAAGGTGCCACGCCCACCAAGTTTGGCCCCAAGCCCCTGAAGAGAGAACGAGGTCCTTCTTTCTCCAATATCAACCTGAAAACAAACAAAAGCACAGAAAATAAGTACATTATGACTTTACCACTGAGGCAACATGCATGTTTTAGTGTTATTACAAGGTTACAACAAGTTTTATTTGCTATTTTACGACAGGTTTGACCACTATTAACCCTGTAGAGTAATGTGTGGGTCACCATTTTGTTTGCTCTCATGCATGTGTACAAGTAGGGATGGGTATCGTTCGGATTTTGTGAAAAAGAAAAAGACAATTAATCAAGAAAAGGAAAAAGAAAAATGCTTTATTATTCTTGAGCTTTCTTGAGCAGCAACACAAGAAGTTGCAAAATCCTTAAAATACATTTGCAGCTAAATATTTAACTTAATAATCAACTTTCTTTTATCGTCCTATTCTTATTAGCAAACTCTGTACGGCAATCGCTAACGTTACCTGCAGTAGAATAAATAAGGTGAAGGTGAAGAAGACTAAGAAAGTTAACATGGAGGGCTTAACTCATACTATGCATTTTGGTGAGTAACACTGAAAGTATGTTTAAATGTGGCCATGACATCCAAGGAATATATTTATTTAACAGGATAATCCCTGAGATTATTAATAAGCCATGGCCTTTCCTGTCCTTCCACTTTCAGAAGGACCTTTAGCCCACATTCAAAGCCGAACAACCAGTGGGGATCTAAGAATAGAAACGCTTGCCAGTTGTTACCCCTTCCATCACGATTGCATTGTGGTGTGTGTGTTGGGTACTGATGGCTGTAGGGGGACACACGTTTTAGATTTTAACATTAAGACTATGAGAGATAAAAAATATATTTGAAGAGGTTTGTGTGGTGATCAAAAGTACACAACGTGCCCGTGTGGCCGTATCAGCCTCACGACCACATGCTCTATATTAATGTGTGTGTAGGGAGATTTTTTGTCTTGTATATATATATATATATATATATATATATATATATATATATATATATAACAATAATACAACAACAATAGCAGCCAGGTGTGCTAGAGCACTAATGGAAAATGGGCATGTAGCCTAGGCTATTGTGATGATAATGATGATTAGAACATTTATCTTTTTTAATAGCTCCTTCTTGTAAAGTAATTAAAAGGACTGTTCGTCATAACTTTTTTTTTATTTGTGAATAAATATAATTAATGAAAGTCTCCACTCAGTTCAGCAAAGTTTTTTTGAATCTGCTCCTTTGTTTTTTACAGAATATGATTTTACAGGCCGGAAGAATTGTGTGTTCAGACGAAGGCTTTGATATGCGTAAATAATTAAAATCATTATTTAACTAGAGCAAGTTTTTGTCTTTAGGCTTTTTGGGTGTTTTCTATAGTAATAATGATCCAGGATGATGACATTTGATTTCAAACTGGCTGCTACATGTCCTTGTTTAAAGCCCTGCAGGCAAGCTTAGCAACATAACAGAAATAAATCATGAACAAACACATTTCCAAGAAAAAGGGAGGGTTTTAAAGTGTAACCTTTCACAGCCGTAACAGTCGTGCATTTTCTCATGTATTGTTGTGTGAACATCTTAACGTATGAGTCATGTCTTAACACCAGAGAGCCGCGTTAGGCTTCGGTGGCTGCAGAGTTCAGTCTGGCTAAATAAACATTTTGAAATTGTCCCCCAGCCTCGTTGACCCCGCACTATCCGCCAATGCCTGCAACATGTCAACGGTGTAATGTGATTGGTGGTTGCAAGTCCTTAATGTACTCTCACAGAATTATAAAACATCCTACATTTTTGTTTTTAGAAAAGAACAAGAAAAATGTCTGTTGCAAGGTATTTAATCTAGAGAATATGCCACTAAATGAAAAGACCTTACATTGCCGGCGGACCTTCTAGCAATTGGTTGCAGAACTGTATTCAACAGCAGTTGGACAATATGCCAAAATGTTTTTCGTTGGGATGATACTGCCAGTCTTCAGAACAAAGTCTCCACTCAGTTCAGCAAATTTTAAAAGTGGCACGGAGCCATCAAACTAATCTTTTCCAGCCGGGACACGTTCTCTTTCGACGAGGGACGGCCATTCTCTTCCTCCCGGAGCGGATCTAATTTCCTTCAACATCGCAACAGGCATTTTAACCAAATCAAAAAGGTATTTCCCTCAGTGGACGTAAAATAGGAGGCCTGTCGAAAGCACACGCACACAGGTCGTGAGGAATTAAAATGCATGAAAAACTCACAAGATAAATGAATAATAGTTGGACTGTTTGGCTAAAAAGAGACCGATGTGTGCCCTGTGTACTGTTTTCCCAGAGGCTGAGGAGTTGGGTTTCAGGGAGAGGTTGGCCCTGCCAGAGGGACGTCAGCCAGACCAAACAACAACAACAACAACAACAACAACAACAACAACAACAACAACACGACAAACAACATGGTGCCCACTGAAGAGGGAACCACCGCTCTGTGGGCAAACGTCTCCGAGAGAGCAGGGAGGAGGAACCGTTAGCTACATACATGAACAGCTCCAGTTATTCTGGTTAAAAACTATAATAATTACCATGAGCTATCAATGAGTACTGAGGTGTTAGTTTATGTAACATTGTTTATAGTGTATAGAAAATACATACTGGATGTAAGTAGAGATGCCCACAAAAAGAACTGGTTCCAAATTATTTTTTTTAATGGTCAAATAACCAAAATGATAATCACGATTATTTTGATTACTTTTTTTTTACTGATTTTGAGGGTCAAAATCTGTTTATTGCACGTTGACATTTGTATAAACAGATTACTGCTTTCACTTTCACGTTGTGCCACATTCCCGCAAGTGTTTCCAATTTTTGCAACAGAGTAAGACTTAAAATAAGGTTCTTCTTCATTTTTCATTTTGCCTGTCTGCTCTCTGTTGTATAATGCACCAGAGAGCAGACGGGTAAAACGAGTATCATACAGTAGACTTTATTAATCTTCTTCTCTGGACAGCAGCCTTCAACATTCAGGAGAGTTTTATAACGCCAGTGTAAGGTGAGCGTGCAGCGGCATGACAGCCCCCCCAAATGTCCCTGGTGGCTGGCTGTTAGTTTAGGAAGCACTTGACTTTGTTTTTTTTTTAGGAGCATGCATTTTAAGTACAAATACATTCGAATCCTGTTCTGAATTTTATATTTTGTTAATATTTTTTTAGGTAATAAAAGAAAGAACAAATAAGAGCATGGATAGTACCGGACTGTTAAGTATTGGATAAGAGTAGTAGCATTGACGTGACAGTCTGACCGTGATAAATGCTGTTGAATACCCACTTGAGGCAGTGCAGGGGGCCCGGCGGGGACATGCGGGCCACACTGGCCCCGTTGACCGTACTGAGCTGAACCTCAGACACATAGAGGGTGATGGAGGACGACTGCAGACGGGTCTTCACGACTTCCAGCGGACAGGTCAATATGGCTCCTACCGTGCCCCCACATCTGTCAAAAAAAAAAGACAAGGGGTGTAAAAGATGGAGGTGACAGAGCAAACAAGCCTCAGCTGACAGAACAAGACTTAAACGGAGCGTCTTTCTTCGACGTTGTCAACAGTCGCGATGGTCGTAGGTGTGAAAAGTGTTAATAATAAATAAACAATTTAGCGAATGATTTGTTTCGGGGAATTTAAAGGATCCCCGGCATATAGATGAGAAACGGCACAGCGTGGGAACAGAGAGCCAGTCAGGAATGCTTTGTGTTTCTTGGTAGAAATAACAACAAGCTTCTGTTCAGTGCCACACCACGTTCTAAAATCCCATATACATGTATTTTCACTAAGTATGAAGCAAATAGGAATTGCATAACAACTGCAAATACTTTTTTTTTTAGAGTAGGGACTACCATTAGATCCATTAGGGGGTTTTCACATCTAGACATTCACAAAACTATGAGTCAAGATGTGAGGCATAACTTGACGCCCTGTACAAAGAATGCTACAGCCATGGCATCAGTTTATGACCAGGTACGGCATTTCAGGTATTTCTCAGGTGACACATGTAGAGAAAACACTCTACATGCGATTTATGAATAAACCGGAGTCTGACGGGACGGTACTGGGCAGGGCCAGACGAGAGGACATCAAAAGCCAGAGCGACAGCAGTTATCTTTCGTTAGGGTTAATTTTCAATCAGCACCAAAGCAGGAATACAAAGTCCTGTCAACATAGTGTTTTTGGCAGAAGAAGGCTGGTCGTTGTTGGAAAGCACAGAGAAAACAGGGAGTCACATTTAAACTCA
Organism: Anoplopoma fimbria; assembly: GCF_027596085.1. NCBI lineage: Eukaryota > Metazoa > Chordata > Actinopteri > Perciformes > Anoplopomatidae > Anoplopoma > Anoplopoma fimbria. Next base: position 4,420,443 of record NC_072449.1, on the reverse strand, counting down.
CTTAGGTGCCAACTTTAAGCTTGTTATGCAAACATGGACTATCCTTAAAAAAGGTGCATGGACACATGTTTTGGTTATAAAATCTAGAAAAATACTTTATTTAGCTTGAATCCTTCAGCCAAATATATTCTAGTTTATGTATCTGTCTCAGTAACCATAAAACACTCTCACTGCTGTTGTTCACCACTTAAAAGTGAAGTACTTAGTCACACCCAAAAGGAATAAATCATGTTCAACTTCATGTCTCGGCTCATTACCTGTGAAGAAAGCAGATTCTACTAAATGATTTATTTTTGCAATGTGGCTGTCAAAACACAGGGTTGTTGTTTTGCAAATATTCTGAGGATGCATGCATAGTATTTATAATATATTAATTGTGCAATCACAACCTCTTTGCAACAGCTTTAGGGTTGTAATTAATCAGATTCAACCGAAATGTCTCCATTACCTGTGATAGTCTGCTGGAGGCAAGAAAGCAGATTCTACTAAATGATTCTTTTTTGCAATGTGGCTGTCAAAACACAGGGATGTTTTTATGCATATATTCTTAAGATGCATGCATAATATACTATAAATATATACATGCATAGTATTCATAATATATTAATTGTGCAATAACAACCTCTTTGTAACAGCTTTAGGGTTGCAATTAAATCAGATTCAACCCTTCAGATTCTACAATGTGGCTGTCAAAACACAGGGATGTTTTTATGCATATATTCTGAAGATGCATGGATAATATATAATAAATATATACATGCATAGTATTCACAATATATTAATTGTGCAATAACAACCTCTTTGCAACAGCTTTAGCTTGTAATTAAATCAGATTCAACCCTGTGATAGTCTAAACACAGGGATGTTTTTATGCATATATTCTGAGGATGCATGTGCACAGATTGTAAAGCCCTCTGAGGCAAATTTGTGATTCTGGGCTATACAAAATAAACTGAATTGAATAATATACTATAAATATATACATGCATAGTATTCATAATATATTAATTGTGCAATAACAACCTCTTAGCAACAGTTTTAGCTTGTAATTAAATCAGATTCAACCCTGTGATAGTCTGCTGGAGGCAAGAATGTAATGTAAAAGAAAGAAGATTCTACAATGTGGCTGTCAAAGCACAGGGATGTTTTTATGCATATATTCTGAGGATGCATGTATAATATATAATACATACATACATGCATAGTATTCATAATATATTAATTGTGCAATAACAACCTGTGATAGTCTGCTGGAGGCAAGAAAGCAGATTCTACAAAATGATCTTTTTTGCAATGTGACTGTCAAAACACAGGGTTGTTGTTTTGCAAATATTCTGAGGATGCATGCATAGTATTTATAATAAATACATACATGCATAGTATTCACAATATATTAATTGTGCAATAACAACCTCTTTGCAACAGCTTTAGCTTGTAATTAAATCAGATTCAACCCTGTGATAGTCTGCTGGAGGCAAGAAAGCAGATTCTACAATGTGGCTGTCAAAACACAGGGATGTTTTTATGCATATATTCTGAAGATGCATGCATAATATACTATAAATATATACATGCATAGTATTCATAATATATTAATTGTGCAATGCAACCTCTTTGCAACAGTTTTAGCTTGTAATTAAATCAGATTCAACCCTGTGATAGTCTGCTGGAGGCAAGAATGTAATGTAATGTAAAAGATTCTACAATGTGGCTGTCAAAACACAGGGATGTTTTTATGCATATATTCTGAGGATGCATGCATAGTATTTATAATATATTAATTGTGCAATACAACCTCTTTGTAACAGCTTTAGGGTTGCAATTAAATCAGATTCAACCCTGTGATAGTCTGCTGGAGGCAAGAAAGCAGATTCTACAATGTGGCTGTCAAAACACAGGGATGTTTTTATGCATATATTCTGAGGATGCATGCATAATATATAATAAATATATACATGCATAGTATTCATAATATATTAATTGTGCAATAACAACCTCTTTGCAACAGCTTTAGGGTTGCAATTAAATCAGAAATGATTCTTTTTTGAATGTGGCTGTCAAAACACAGGGTTGTTGTTTTGCATATATTCTGAAGATGCATGCATAGTATTCACAATACATTAATTGTGCAATAACAACCTCTTTGCAACAGTTTTAGCTTGTAATTAAAATCAGATTCAACCTAAAATGCATCAGTGTATTCAGAATGCCCTTTCAGCGTGATCACGTGACGGCCCCTTCAGGAACGACCCCGAAAGAGAGAGAGAGAGTACCGTTAACTTACAACTAACGCGAAGTTACACATATACACATACATACATGTGTGTGTGACGTCACAGCGTTGACGTGTGACGTGTGACATTGAGCAAGTTAGCTGACATCACACAAACACACGAATATTTACGTCTTTTGTTGTTTTTTTAAACTGTGATGACGTAGTGTTTTAAAAATCCCATGTTACGTGAACGCACCGCGGCCTTTTGCGGGAGATCACGTGACAAAGAGCTCCACACACACACACACACACACTCACCCTCCGGCGAACAGATGAACCAAGGTGTCCCTTTGACTCATTGTGGAGCATATTCGGTTTAAAAAAACACCGTCCACGGGGGCGCGCACACACGTACAGTGCAGACACGGGAGTGCAATGACACCCCAACACCCCCCCCCCCCACACACTACACCCCCACCCCCACCCCGTAGAGTTGTAACGGAAGGTTAAAAAGGCAGCTAGCTCGCGTTAGCAACCGAATGCTAACGTGCTTCCGGGTTTGTTTTTTGGGGGGACGTCTCGGGAGTGATGCTTCTTCTGCTTCTTGTGCTCTAGTCCCAGCCGTGATAACGAACCCCGTGGACGCTAAACACTCCTCCGGTCACGTTGACGTGCCTTTGCCTCCTTCTGGAAGCTCCGCCGCCTCATCAGCGTGGGCCAAAAGTCGCACTTTGTTCGTCGACCAATGGGAAGCCGCAAAACAGAGGCGCTGATTGGCTGAGGCCCCGCCGAGCCTGGACCCGCCCCCCTACGCGTCACTGCTCTTTTATTTTGAAGGGCCGCAGAGTTTGGCTGATGTAACACTGGAGGCTTTACTTTGGTAACATGAAAATCAAAATTGCAAGATTAATAAATAAAAAACATGATGTCACAATGCACACATTAGCAGTTACACTAATACACTGTGCAATACAATAGTTATAATAGTTTCTGTCTGTATATATTACATTACATTACATTACATTAAAAATAGTTGTTGTTTTTTTCTCTGTCTGTAAATATAATATTTCAGTTATTGTTGTTTTTTCCTACTACTGTTTTTTTTATTGCTTATTTATAATACTTGTTTTATTTTATTTTTATTTTTCATTTTTTATTTTTTATCTTGTCTTCTTCTACTATGTCTCTTGTGTGCACTTTACTCTACGCTGTTGTAAGTCTGCAAATTTCCCCGCTGCGGGACTAATAAAGGATTATCTTATCTTATCTTATCTTATCTTATCTTATTACAGTCATTTAGCAGACGCTTTTATCCAAAGCGACTTACAATCAGTAGTATATTACATATCATTACATATCATTACATATCATTACATATCATTCACCCATTCACACACTGATGACATTCCATTCCATTACATTACAGTCATTTAGCAGACGCTTTTATCCAAAGCGACTTACAGGAAGTGTATTCAACATAGGTATTCAAGAGAACTACTAGTCACCAGAAGTCATAAGTGCATCTCCTTTCTTAAACAAGCATCTTAAAGCATAAACCAGAGCAAAAGTATAGTGCAGAGGCAAATTACTATGAAAACAATAATTGCAACAGACTAATACGAATATAATAAGTGCTACAAACTACTACGAATAGGATAAGTGCAGTAAACAAATACAAATTCAATAAGTGCAGCGAACTGATACGAATACAGTAAGTGCAACAACTAATACGAATGCAATAAGGCTACCATGCAAGGTGCCACCATCAGACTCTAACTAACATTCATCATCCAGTCCACACCGATGGCAAGCCTTCAGGAGCAACTTGGGGTTAAGTGTCTTGCCCAAGGACACATCGACTGCCGAAGCCGGGTATCGAACCACCGACCTGATTGGAGAACTACCTTGCTCTCCACTACGCCACAGCCGCCTCCATAATATATAATATTTCAGTTACTGTGGATTCTCTACTGTTCTTTACTGTTTTTATCGCTCATTTGCTTATTTATAATACTTATTTGATCTTGTTTTTTTAATTTACTATGTCTCTTGTTTGCACTATCCTCTCTGCTGCTGTGATCCTGTAAATTAGGACAAAACCAGTTTGTGCATGCCACATGGCCCATTTGCAGTCATATTTCCCAGAGTTTTAATAATCTAGGTGGTACAAATGTCTACGCACTTGCCTCTCCCATGTTATGTAACACTGCTGGAGTTGGAAGGAATCGCAAAGTTTCTAAAAAGAAAGGGACGATTGTTGCGGACGGTAAATAAGCTTATGTTTGACACGCATGATATGATAAATTTGGACACTGGGGGGGAAAAAAATGAAAAAAGATGTTGCTACCCACAGACTGATTCGACCTCAATCCATTCGGTATATTCAGCCAAAATATTTTATACAGAGGTTCTTTGTGCATTTACTATGGGCAATTATGTGTGTGCGTGTTTGTGTATGTAAGAGGAAAAGAAAGAGGGAGGTGACTTTAGACTTGAGACTCAAACGCTCACAGCAAATTAGGTTTTCCAATTGGGGCAGCAGAATAAAATCCACACGCCACTTAATTTCATAATTACAGATGCAGTTTGACCCAGACAGGTCATGCTGCAGTTTCCCATGTAATCACGTTAGCTCCTGTCTGTCTTACTGTATCACAGGCAAATCAGATTCTTTGCTCATATAAATGCTGGACTAGTACTATCACATCATCTTTGTCATAAATCAACATTAATGCGCATGACATGTGCATTCATCTTTTTGAAAAAGTCATAAAAAGCCAAACTGAGGAAGAAGTTAAACCCAGAACATCGACTTTATAGCTACAGCTCCCTGAAACAGACTTCTCTAGAGAAAAAGCAATTTTCCTTTAGTAGAAAATGCATTTTCTTTAACTTAAAATCTAAACCCAATAATACATTTAACCTTAACAGAAAAACTGCATTGCCTATTTTTAAATCCAATATGCAGTGGCCTGAAAATTCTGAAATGGATTTGTGTTTTGCCTATCTTTTCCTGCATTATAAACACATTTATTTGAGATTTGAGGTGTAGCAAAGCTGAGAGTTGACAGCCATGTGAGTGGTTCTGTTTGGCTGTACGTAGGTAGACTGGTGCTTTAAGCTAAATGCTAACATCAAGATGCTAATATGCTCAAAGTGACAATGCTAACATCCACTAGTTAATCAGGTTATACTTACCATTCATTATATTAGCTAATTAAAGGACCAGTGTGTAGCATTTAGTTGGGTGTGTGTTAGAAATGGAATTTAATATTAATAAGTATGTTTTCTTTTCTGTATAATCACCTGAGAACCACATTTGTTGAGTTCTTGTTACCTTAAATTGAGCCGCTTATATCTTTAAATAGATTGGGCGCCATGTTTCTACAGTAGCCCAGAATGGACAAACAAAACGCCGGCTCTAGATAGGGCCATTTGCATTTTTTGGTAGTTCTCCTACATACTTGGCACATTCAAGAAGTTTTAGATGGTTGGAATTTGCAAACTCATCGCTAAATGTCACCAAAGTCTTCACACTAGACCTTTAACACTAAACACAAAGTGCTGCTTTCTATTGATGGAAATGTAATTTGTTTTGCAGGTAGACCTATTTTGTCATAAACCAAAGTACTGGACAAAAATAAATTCTGACCTGATTATAGCGCTACATGAAAAGTCATTAAAGAAAGTAGGACTCATCCTCTGGGCACCATGACCATCTGTACCAAATTATATGGCAATCCATCAAATAGTTGTGGAGAAATTTCACTTACAGCTAAAAACAGGCAATCTATTGGTGGCGCCCAATGAAAAGTTGGGTTCATAAAAGTCAATATGGTTCATTCATTGCTACCCATATAGCTCTTGAAATATTTTTGTCTGGACCAAAACGGTGGGCAGACGGACCAACAAACCAACACACATTCTCATCCCTCATGCAACACTGGAACCTCGTGGTCCTGAGTGATAATCAGCCTCGGCTGGTATTCTTTGGATAGCGTGCAAACTACTGATGAACCGGTCCAACCAATATCCTCTGCATACTTTCTAAACCATCCACTCTACAACCACTGATCTAATGCTCTAATAAGTTAAGCTGTGATTCTCTCTGTGTGGGCGCTTATTACTACCGTTACGTAACAGGGCCTGCTCTCAAAGCCAGGTTCTTTATTGGGAAACATCTGAAAAGGGGTCTTCAGCTCTTGTAAGGGAAAATAAGGTATTGGCTATCTCGAAAGTCTTTATATGATACACACAAAGAATGTTTGGAGTGAAGCATTGGACATTTGATGACAGCAACATTTAACCAAGTCCATTATGCTTTACATAGCAAATGGGATATGTTGTGTCACTTCTACCAAAATATCTTAGGTTAAGTTCCCTAAAACCAATCTTAACACCAGTTTGCATGACTATAGTTTACAAGCCCTTGAAACTGGACCCCTTTGCACAATTTGCAATACTGGTAAAGTTGTTATTTGTGAGAGAAAAAGCAACATGAACTCCAGGAACACATGTGCTGTGGTTGTCTGTTTGCGAAGGGAAATGTATTTTTGGTTTTGCTCGCTTGGTGTTTGTTTTGGCCGTTGAGGAGGCCAATATCTCGGTGTCTTCCATGCAGGTCTGTCTAGAAATAGTCAAACAAAATGTTAGACTGGACTTTGAGAGCAAACATTCCGTCTGGGGCTTTTGGTCGGCCTCTGAGCACAAACAGAACGACACCGAGAATTTTGTTGCATAAGCATGTTATTGGACAATGTGGACATGTTGTACTTATAAGGATCAGGTTGTCTGTTGTTGTTGGTTTTTTTAAATGGGAACGCTTAGCATAATTTATTTGCATTGTGGCTAATGTTAGCACATTTGAACTATTACTGTATAACAGACATTACTTAATCAGTTCAATGGCTGTAGGACACGTCTCTTCTTGTGCTAGTGTTACATTAGGTTTTATATTTTGCATTATTGTCACTTGTAGCCACAGTTGTCACTGTTCCAAAAAAGTTATGCATTCTTGAATTAAAGTTACCAGGAGAAACTTTTAGCTGGTTATAAAACACAGTCTCAATTTAATGCTGATGCCTCTATGTGACACACATAAGTAAAGGAGACCAGCTTGTCGTTGGTGCCACTGGGTCTCATTCAGCTAACCTCCTGGAATAAATAATACAAATTCATTTTATATCATGACATGATGTAAAGTGACCCAGCATTAGCTGTACATGTAAACCTGTAAACACAGCTGACATGGTGTGCGTCCCTTTGAGTCAAACATGGAGGTTCCTGTTCCTTGTGTGTGTCGACCATATTAGGGTGCTCCCTTATAAAGGAAATTGATTTGGGGAATCCCTTCCTGTGAAGTAATCCCTGGCGAGTTCTATGTGTTACAGTCATCATATTAAGATAGTTTTATAGCTTGTATACCTGTTTATCAAACACTGGTTATTGGGGGGGGTTTTGGGTCAATTTGCAGTTATTCTGTCACAAGGATTCAGTGAATGAAAATGGGCAGGCACAAAAGTATTTTCAGTACTAAAAGACACCAAAACATCACATATATGGCACACTGTACAACACTTTCAATAAACAAAATATGTGTTTTTTATTGTTATATTTCTTTCTAAAGACTGACGATGTATGAGGCCTGTATGGTTACAAATGCTGAGCAAAACAAACAAAAACAAACTCTCTGCACTCTTTTAAAATGATTTCGTGGAAAATGTGGTAGGTCAACAAAGCATCTAAGGCCAACCACTTATCGACCGTCTGGGCTACTGAACCTTTTACTTTGTTGATAAAACAATATTTTCCTTCATACTAAATCGTACCATTAATTGTGTTTGACTGCTTATGCAGGTTTATTTCTAAGTATGCATGTAAAAGAGATTATATGTAATTTTGTAGTCATGAACTCACTGAATGTTTTTGTTGTGAGGAGAACCAATCTATTATGTACACAAGTGAAATGTATTTGGAAAAATAGCAGTTAAACTTTAACCAGTTTCAGGGCACAAGGGTTTATTTGTGTGACATGTGAGGGGAGCTGTCAGTGATTACAGAGATAGCCATGCTTTGCTCACGTGTGCCCTGGCATCCTTACTTTACAGCCGGGGTCCAATTTACATTCACTTCGTCCTCTCTTCAGATTAAACTTTCACTGTAACATGCACTCTGTAATTTTTAATTATATGACATCCAGTTTTCACAGCTGCCAAGCAAACCTCTAAATGAATAATTGAGGCACAGTTGAATATCATCAGCGTAGCAGTGTAATTTAAACTCATGACTGCGCATAATCTGGCCAAGAATTATTTTATAATTAGAGAAGAGCAGAGGGCCAAGAAGAGAGCCCTGAGGTACTCCATGTTCACAACAGAACATTTTGATGAAATATTATTATTGGAAGCACACTGTGTTCTATCAGATAAGACTTGAACCATGGGAGAGCCTGGCCAGAGACAAGTTGATTTTCCAGTCAGTCTAGGAGTATACAACAGTGGTATGAAAAGGCACACTGAGATCCATTAATAGAAGCACTGAGGTGGAATGACTCAGTACTCAGTGAGGTTGAAAAATTATTTTAAACATCTACTTGTTTTTTCAAGTAGATGTTTAACCACAGCTGTCTTAAAGCTAGTTAGGACATTATGTCTTCTTTCTCTATGCTAATTATTTAATGAAATAGCCCCAATTCTTTATCTTAAAGCATTAACATTTTACCACTTCTATTTTTGTAGATCGCTACCACCATGTACGATTATCATCGACTGCTTGATTCCTAAAATAATTCCTTGTAATGGAATTAATCCAGGTAAAATGAACAGCCATGCTAGCTAGATGCTGTGCGAGGCTGCAAGTAACACATGCGCTTTGAGCTAAATGCTAACATGCTGATGTTAAGCGGGTATAATGCTTACCGTGATCGCCGTTGTAGTTTAGCGTAGTTAGCATGTTTTTGCTATTCATCTCTAGAAAACAAAGTATAGCTGGGGCTGATTGGAATGTCACTAGTTAGGCAGGTATTTTGGCATAAACTTAAGTTAATAATGCTCTTTTTATTTGTCAGTTTAGTGTTGCCATAATTTTACTTTGTGGAATTAAAACAAATAAACACCCAAGGACATTCTCTGTGGCAGAAAAGGACGGTGAACGATAGTACGATAACACAAAATATTTAGTGAGAAAATCACCCCAATTCCAAAACAGCAATGAAACTCGTGATTCTGTCAAAGAAAACAGAGGCAGCTACCAGGCATGCAGTCTCTGCAGGATGTTAGCGTTGATGCAAATCTCATGATGTTCACACAGACACAAACACGTGGCTGCCAAGCATGATTTGGATTCTCTCAAAATGATATAAACACAGAATTAGCACTGGATTGCACTCACTCCTTTTACTTTACAAAGAGCACACTTTGAGATCTAACATAGACAATATTACAGACGCTTACAAACCTTCCACGTGGCAACAGGAATACATACAAACTCAGACGCACATGCATTCCATTCCCAATAACCTACACCATCCCTGTCATTCCTGTCCCATGACTTCTATTGGTGCAGAGTGGAGTTAAAGGAAAAAAACGTTAAAGCTAAGTGGTTGCACGTTCAGCAGCTCGGCTCATATGACCGCCGTACCTTCGGCTATTACTGCAGCAGAAGAGGGCGGCGGTGATGGACAATGATCCACTGAAGGCCCGAGAGCTTCATGTGGGATGTCTAATTTCTACGAAGACAGAATCAGCCACAAGACTGAAAAGAAGTCCTTACGGGGACATGAGACACCGGGTGACTCTCTGCGGAGAGTTTCAGCTCCTTCACAAGCTCTCCTATATCAATTTTATTGTACATTTTCGTATTTAGATTTATTATTTTTAAATTTAGCTTATTTTTTACTATTGAACTCTGTTTATTGTCACGCACCAATCACCAAGCCAAATTCCTTGTATATGTAACATACTTGGCTAAAAAACCTTTCTGATTCTGATCAAATGAATATTAGTTGAAGTCAAATCAATTTACTTAAAGAGCACATTTAAAAACAAATGTTGTAGGTGACAACGTTTCAGAAATGCAAGCAAAATGGTAAAATTCAAGAAATTCTTTGACATTTTGAATACCTTTATCTACTTTTCTGCAGAGAATTTGATGAGAAGATCCAACTCTCCAATATGATTCAAACAAGCAGACGGTTAGCTTAGCATACTGGAAACTGGGAACAAGCTAGCCCTGGCTCTGTCCAAGGATAACAAGATCGGCCTACCAACATCTCTAAAGCTCACTAATTAAAATGATTTATCTCTTTTTAAAAAAACAAAAATGCCAATTTGTTGGTTTAGCCAGGCAAGCTGTTTCCCCATGTTTTCAGTCTTTATGCTAAGCTAAGCTAACCATTTATATTTAACGACCAGATATGAGAGTGGTATCGATGTTCTTATCCAACTTGGCAAGATTTCCCAAAATGTCAAACTATTCCTTTAAAGCGGCTAAAAAAAACTATTTCTAATAATAATGATGTATGAAATGAAAAAGAGAAATCAATGTGAAAGGGTCCCCCGAAGGGAAGTTGGAGTTGGTAGAGTACAAAAACAGAGCTAAAAGAGGCTGAATATTGGGCATTCATCAGGTAGATAGACTTCCAATAAATGATCCAATTAAAGTTCAAGGTGATGATATTATGTCGATGTTGTGCTCACTGACATGATACATAGTAGAGAGCAGAACCAGACATCTGCTCAGACGACTTTTTCTGCAAGATCCATCAGCCCAAAATTCTTCCTGCTTGTCTGAATCAATAACGTTCAGCCAACAAATTCTAATAAAGAGAAGCTTTTTGTGATCAGGGGCTGATTTTAAGTAAAACAATAGAACTGCATAACCACTATATTAAGTTGCTTATCGAAGTTAACTCTCAAAATTGTTTGAGAAGATGAGAAAATACATGACTCTATTGATGTTTTTATCTAAATGTATGCAACACACACAACCTGCACCTATTTTTGCCAGGATTGTCTTTTTCTACAAACAAAAACTTACCCAATCAGATTAATTTGAAAGATGTAACAATCACATAAAAACGTAACATATTGGAGCTGTAAAGCAACATTCCAACAAGAGTAAATGTTGAGTATCAAACACTCACACCCTGTAAGCTTAAAATGATCATTTTTAATGACCATACAAAGTATCAAAATAATGATTGAAACTCTGTTTGTTTTTTTGCATCTCTTTTTGTTTGTTTTGTCTCTTTTTGTGGTTGTTTTGTTTCTCGTTTTGGTAATTTTGCATTTCTTTTTGTAGTCTTATTTCCAGTAGTTCAGTCAGACTGAATATGTTATCATTTTATATAGATGTTTCCCTCTGAAATGTAGAAGAATAGGTTGAATAACATTTGAATATTTCAGTGAAGTACCCCAGAACTGTAGTACTTGAGTAAATGTTCTAGTTACTTCCCACCACTAATATCACCAGGAAATATTAAATGTATCAAAGTATATTAATAAACCTGTTGAGGATGCTTTTAAAATGTTTTGCAAAAACACAGCAGCAACTAATAAGTGAAATGAAGACTTTCAAATCAATCTCAATTTTTGTTAAAAAGTAAAAGTGACTCAGTTACATTCATGCTGTCTGAAAAGGAAGAAAGAAAGCCTCTGTAGCTCTCAGGGGTGTCCACATTTTTGCACCTGATTTGCAACTGATATTGAAAAAAAGGTAAACTGTAGTTAGGACGAACAAAACCAAAGAGTTTATTCAGTAAAATAAATGTCATGCCTGCAGGATTCTGTACTTCCTCCTAAATACCTTCCTCTTCTTTACTTTGTGCAGGATCAGCAGTTTGTTATTGCTTATATTGAATCCTTCCTCTAAAAAACAAGCTGCTTCCTTTTAAAAACATCATATCAGCTTTGAAAATAATTATTTGTGTTGTTAATTATTACACATCTATGAATTGTGGAGGAAGAGACTTAAAGTAAAGTGTGATTACAATCAGCCAGGGCTAAAGTGTTTGTGTGACTGTCTCTCCCTCCAAACCTCTACAAGATCATGAATGTACATTATATTTCATGCGAAACAACAGACAGGATTCAGGCAAGAGTAGCAATTACTGTGTGGATTGTGTTGCTGTCATATTGCGCCCTCTCTGTTCAGAATGTGGAATAGTATTAATTGTGATGTGTTACAGCTAACACACCAGATGCATGGTTTGCAGCAATATGTAAGCAACGTATATGTATATATATATATATATCATTGTCCTAATATCAGAGAAATAAGCTTCATGGATGGACAACGAGAAAAAAAAAACATGGGCACATTTGGAAAGAAGTGTGTTTTGATTCGATATTTCCTCAATAATTAAATCATTCTGCTTTATAGTTTCTGTTTTTTTCTTCAAATAAATAAAACGTTTATTGCCAAGTAAACATATGCAAAATTTGGCTTGGTGATTGGTGCGTGAGAATAATAATAATAATAATAATAATAATAATAATAATAATATAATTTAAAAACATTATTTAAAATAAAAATGTACAATAAAGTATGATAAACAAACAAAAAAGTAAAATGTATTTTAAGACAAGTATGTTATTGAAGTGAAAAGTGTGCATTACATATATATATATATTTATATATATGATAAATATATATATAATATATAAATATTAATTTTAAGTATATTATTAATATATAATATAGTATATTGTATATTACTTATATATACTATATATATATATATAATTTACAATTGCATATTATGCATATATATATATATATATATATATATATATATATATATATATATATATATATATATATATATTTTTTATATATATATATATATATATATATATATATATATATATATATATATATATATATATATATATATATATAATATAAACATGCATCGCTGTGGCTGGTCCAGCAGATGGAGCAGTGAGGTTGGATTTTCGGATGAGCTGGCAGTTCCAGGAGCCAAAACACTGGTTCTGTCTCAACTGTCAAGTTAGAAAGATAAAGTGGTACCGGAAAACAAGTCATTTTGTTTTCAAAATAAAAGCATATTTAGTCATTTCTAATGCCCCTTTGTTTTCAATACACAACCTTAAACATTATGTTACATTTTCATAAGGTGCATTTCTCATTCCTACATCAGAGAATCCCCTACATAATGGGCTCAGTGTTAAGCCTCAGTAATCAATATGGTTGCCACTGTTTTTTGATTTACTCAGACATGTTTCTAAGGTATAAGTTTTTGTTTTTGAAATGGGGAAAAATATGTGTTGGTTGACACAGCACACCATAACAAAGATCCCAGTCCCATGCAAAGTTTACAAATATGTGAAGTAGACACGAATTTCTATATCTGAGCCTAATGTAACACAGCTGTTAATTTAGATGACCAGTGATGCTGTGGATGGGTTTTGTTGCTATACTGTATTTAAAAAATAATAATTAAAAAATATATATTTTAAAGGCCATCTTTGAAAATATTACTCTGCATCCCATATGATTAATTGTCAATATGCATGCAACACACAGGGATGCACAACCAAAAAATATATACAATGTAACAATGTAAACAACTGTAATGCATTTTTTAAATGGATATATATATATTTAGTATATATATAGTTTTGACCGATTTGTTCCTGCATTTAAAACAATTTTGAAAATTACAGTTTACTTGTAATTCCTTTTAATTGGGAAGATGTTTTTCTGAGTTGCTGGTGATAATTTGGTATTTTGATAATACATAACATTATATATATATTATAAAATTATATATATATATATATATATATATATATATATATATATATACATTAAAATTATATTATTATATTATTATACATATATATATATTAATTATATATATATACATTTAATAATATAATAATATAATTTTGATAATATATATTATATTATATGTATTATCAAAATACGAAATCTTATAACCAGCAATAATTATATATATATTATCAAAATTATATTATATATATAAATATATATATATATATATATATATATATATATATATATATATAAATTGAATAATATAATAATATAATTTTGATAATATATATATATTATGAAAAATATATTATTATATTATATTATCAAAATTATATTATTATGTTATTATATTATTAATTATAAATATATATATAATAATATGATATATTCCCAAATAATTGTTTTGTTGCTGCTGTTTACATTCCTTATGATGCAAATTCAAAAATGCATTACAATAACAGCTTTTCTTTTCTTTTCTTTTATTTGTCATGTGTTTGCTGCTACAACTGGATTCCGTTGTGCAATAAATGACCTTTGGACCCTTGAATGTGACCCGTACGTGGCAGTATTTCCATGCAAACCAACATGAGTTATTTTCCAAAGGTTGTCACAGGAAGTACTGCTGCACAGAACAGCTCCTGACTTGACGCCGCCGGTCTCCGTCTGCAGTCGGTCTCACCGGAGGAACCGAAGCGCTGGATCCCAGTGTTTACAGCCCGGGTTTGTGTGACCCCTCCAGTCCTGCAGGTAGGAAACCACCCATCACCAACGCTACTTTGTGTCTCTTTTCCAGGCGAGCTGCTCCATGCACCTGGCCGCTGACCGCCCGTCGTCTGCAGACAGCAGCTGCTCTTTGAAGTCTCTTTTTCACTTTGCAACAAAAAGAAAGCAACACATCCGCACAGAGAAGCAGACTTCTCTCCAGTAACCCCAGACCCAGTGCTTACTTTGGGATAATTCAGCTTTTTTGCCTTAAGTGGAATGCGTCGAGATCATTTTAAGTGTTTTGTTTGTGTTTAATATCGTTTTAGTTGTATGATTTTATTTTGGTTTTGTTTTATTTGTTTTCTGTCCAGTCAATGGTTTAAATTTGGGAGCAGTTTGTTTGAGTGTATCATGAACCAATCAGTAACTGTTTATGAATTCTTTATGGACTGGAAGAGTCAAAAGCATTTCCATTCAGTGTTGTTTTTCCCATCCATCCATAAAGATGCACTTTATGGTTCCCTCTATAGATAAACGTCTTGTAAACAAGCTTTGTAAAAGTGTTTGATTTCAATTCAAACCAGATTTCTTTTTAGTTTAGGGGGTATGATTTAAATTTGTTTCATATTTATTCTCATTATTATCTACCCCAAGATCTTCCTTGTTGCCAGTGTTTTGGTACTTTTTTGTAAAAACAAACAAAAAAAAACGTTTAATGAAATCTTAAGTAAAGAGGTAAAAAAAATGAAACACCAAAGTGTGGTTTACATTTTGTACTACCTTGTCATTTGCAAGTGCCTTCATCATTTCAAGTGTTGATTGTAGAAAGAAATGTTATGTTAGAATTCGGCATTGATATAATATTGAAACTAGCTTTGTGTTTAATAATAATTTAAAAAAACGTGACAAAATAGTGTTTCTTCACTGGAAATTGCAATGTGGCAGGTGTGTTTTTAAGTTATTTCACTATAAAAAGTGACTTTTTTTTTGGTTATGAGTATGCCGAACCAACAAGTGTCTCCCTTATAGGTAAATGTGATATTTTAGGGGTTTATATTTAACTTGTATTTAACTCAGTGTTAAAATACCAGCTTTTATGGCTGGAGTCTGGTGCGGCAGTGGAGCATCGTTTTGCTGTCCCTTGGTTAGACCTGGGCTTGAACCCTTCAGGCTGGGAGTATTTATAGTCCCTCTAATTGTAGGGTTTATTGTGCAAGGCTACATTTTCTGCAGTTTTTAGTTTTCTTTCCCTCCCCCCATGGTTCTGCATGCTTTCCAACTCTACCCCTGCACAGTTTCAATGGAAATGATTAACTGCTGTTTTTAAATGGTGGAAAATGGTGAAGGTTGTTACAGTGCTGCACGATGGGGGGGAACTATGATTGTTTTCATTCATCATGACTGATCATTTTGGTTTCTTGTATTATAATTTAAAAAAAAATGGATTCACTAAAGGATGTACCTTTTTAATGTTCTTGCAACAAAAGTTAAAGGATCTCAATAAGACCAGAGCACAAAGAAGTAATGAGATGTTGTCTCCTCTTTCACATTTCACACTTATTATGGGATATGATGGAAATTACTAATTGAGCTTACAGTAGCCAAAGACATTGAGTAAGTTTTTGCCACCATTTGCTTAAAAATTGCACTCCCTTAACTCGGGCATTGCACTACTTTTTGTCTCACAACTCTTTTCTCTCAAAAATCAGTCGTAGCACTCCCTTGTCTCTCTTAACTCGGTCATTGCACTCCTTTTTCTCTCTTAACTCAGTTATGGATCACATTCTTCTCTCACAACTCTGTCATTGCACTCCTTTTTCTCTCTTAACTCAGACATTGCACTCCTTTTCTCTCTTAACTCAGACATTGCACTCCTTTTTCTCTCTTAACTCAGACATTGCACTCCTTTTTCTCTCTTAACTCAGACATTGCACTCCTTTTTCTCTCTTAACTCAGACATTGCACTCCTTTTTCTCTCTTAACTCAGACATTGCACTCCTTTTTCTCTCTTAACTCAGACATTGCACTCCTTTTTCTCTCTTAACTCAGACATTGCACTCCTTTTTCTCTCTTAACTCAGACATTGCACTCCTTTTTCTCTTAACTCAGACATTGCACTTAACTCAGACATTGCACTCCTTTTTCTCTCTTAACTCAGCCATTGCACTCCTTTTTCTCTCTTAACTCAGCCATTGCACTCCTTTTTCTCTCTTAACTTAGCCATTGCACTCCTTTTTCTCTAATATTTCAGTCATTGCTCTCCTTTTTCTCTCTTAACTCAGTCATTGCACCCCTTTTGTGGGCAAAACATGTCTTGCCTTTAGACATTGATATCATCACAGTGGCTGAATGGATTGTTTTACTATTCAAACTGCATTTGAAACATCCATCTCCCTTAGTTCTTTTGCAATTAGAACCGCGATGATGGCCCTCGCTAATCTTTTGCAATTCGACCCATAGAACCCTAAGAACATAGGGTTCTCCTCTGCAGTAGCTTACAGTTGTTGTTTACTTTGGACTGCTGTAGCAGGCTCACTCATGTTTTGTTTCCAGACTGCAGGGATGGGCCGTGATCTGGATGGCTGAACGGACGGGGACGAGGACCAACCACATGATAAGATGCTGGCTCGTAACCGCTTCCTCCTCCTGGTGGTGGTGGGCGGAGCCGCGCTGGCCATCATCAGTCTGAGCCTCCAGTTCTGTAAGTGCCCCGTTTGTGCTCGGCTCACACTTCTTTACATATTCAATCTCTTTCCCTGAAAGCCCTGGCCCGGTATTCAGATTTTTACTGTGAAACAAAGTGTTTTGAAAAGTTGCCCAGGTCTTCTGTCTGCATGCTTGTTTGTGTTCATGCATGCATATCCTTTCATTGCTTTCCCATCCAAGAGACCCCATTCATACCAAAACAAAGCACAATCCTCTCCAGGCCTCCTATAAATATAACCAGCACCAGCAGCGGGGCTCTGGATGCTCTGAATCCCTCGGGAAGATCAGATCTGCTCTGGAAAGCCTCGGTATATACATGACTGTGTCCACCCGCCATCAAGCCATTGTTCAGTGTCTCCTGTAGGTATTGTCTAGACAGTTTGATCCCAGCCAGCCGCACTGAATGCAAGGAAACCACCACTCAGTAAGTGGAGTGCGGGCTCTCCTGCAGTGGAAGTGATTTGCAAGCCGCACAGGGCGAGATTAGGAAAAACAGTGGTTGATGAAGCAGGTGGTGCATGAAGCACAAATGGAAATGTGTATATGTAAAATATGTAGGATTAAGCTACTTTGCACAAAAAAAAAAAAAAAAAAAAAAAACCACGGTGTGGTGGAAGTTTTTGTGGTGATTGTGAGCTTGTGCCTGGACAAGCATGTAGGATTAGACTCTCATGAATCATGCTCTCTCTCTCTCTCTCTCTCTCTCTCTCTCTCTCTCTCTCTCTCTCTCTCTCTCTCTCTCTCTCTCTCTCTCTCTCTCTCACACACAGGATTATGGTGGAATGCGACAGAGCCGGTATTTTTTCTGCATCTTTGCCAAAATTTCTCCTCTTCTGTTGCTATAAATGCCACGCAAGATCAGAGTTTTGTAGAAAGGATAGCAAGAGCTTACTCATACTTGTCTAGTGTTTGCACTTTTGCGACCTCAAATACACTCGTGCCTTCAAAGCCTCCCGCCTCCTCCGCTAGCTAAAATAACGTGTGCATGACCGCCTGAGAGGAGGTTGCTGTTTAAGTTATTATTAATGCCTTGCTATCAAACCCACTCATCTCCTCTCCTGAGTGTGCTCCCTTTGTAAAAACTCTCAGAGGAAACTGAGGAAAGAACTAGAAGTGTTTAGGTTTTGCATGCATATCTATCTTCCTGTTATTTTTCTTTTTTAAGTGAGTTTATTTTTTGACCCGTAGTACAGCTGGAGAAAAGCTGCTGTCATCATTTATTCATCGCATACACTGAAGAGAAGGATTTCAGCCATTATCCACGAGAAAGCGAATGGGATTTCTCCTCATGTTTAATAGATGATCAGCTTCTCTTTTTGTTCCGCGTTTCTTGTTTAATTTTTAAAAAAGATCATCGTCTTCCGCCTGAATTTCAGTCCGTAGTTTGTATCTCTGCAACGTCTTCATATATATA
This sequence comes from Anoplopoma fimbria, assembly GCF_027596085.1. Classification (NCBI taxonomy): domain Eukaryota; kingdom Metazoa; phylum Chordata; class Actinopteri; order Perciformes; family Anoplopomatidae; genus Anoplopoma; species Anoplopoma fimbria. The sequence goes on along the minus strand of NC_072449.1, from coordinate 4,401,601 downwards.
TATATTATTTTTTTTTTTTTTTGTCGACCATTACCATAAGAGACAGAGTGGCGGATGACGATCGATGGTGGAGTAAATGCTTCTCTCTGGCTCCGGGCTACCTCAAATTAAAACATTAGGACGGCTGCAAACACGGCAGCAAAAAAGTGTGGGGTGCGATCGCTGCTCTGATTGACACACACGGGACTCCCATAGGTGACGACAGAGATCCCTGAGGCACTCCGGAGAGGGAGAAAAAGGGAACTATTTTGAGACGTTAGCAGCAGTGAGGGGAAAAGGTGAAGCAGAGCCTGATGGGAGTTAAGTGCTCCAGGAGTGCTGGTCGGTTCATGGTGAGAGGGGAATGTCATGGGAGGATATAAAAGGAAAGAGAGAAAGGTAGGTCGGCTCTGAGCAACGAGCATGGTTCAGCCACGGGGATGAAGGACAGGTGGGATAGAATCACAGCATGTTTGAGAGAGAGAATAGAGAGAAAAGTTTTCAAATGAAATGCCGTCCAGACAGCACCAACTTTCTGTAGCTTTTCCAAAACAATAATCCCTCAACGAGCATTGTTAAGTGTTAAGCAGGCAGAGCTCCAAAGCACTTTGCAAATTCCTTTCCCCGCATTCCTCCCATTCTTACTCTCTACAGTGTCTGCAGTGTCTGCAGCCTCTGTTTAATCAGACAGATTGGACCAGTGAGACGTGGCTTTCAGAGATAAGAGATGACGGCGCTGAAGGTTTCTGCACAAAAGGCCTATGTTCATTTTGCTCTTAGGTCAGTCTAATGGCAGTTAGACAGTTTTACAATAATAATGACTTATTTTAAGCCGAAGACGTTACCCTCAGGCTAACTCCGAACTATGAGCCGTGTTTCCATGGTAACACTCAGGGACACCTGCTTATCAGTGGCAGTTGTTTCTGTTTAGAAGATATCCGGAGCCCGGCTAACTAGCTAGCGATGTTCAAACTAGACTCAAGGATGAACTGATTAGATTTTGAAGGTCAGAAGTCATTGCGATCCCACAACGGACAGTTTCACACAAATGTCTAATTGGATAAAATGATGGAGTGAAGACATGTATACAGGATGTACAGCGACTTAGTCCCGCGTAAGATAGTTAAGAACTAGACAGTTTTGTGCATCACATGCTGTCACCAAATATGTATTTCCCCCCTATTGGTCCATGTGGACCTGATGACCCATTTTGACAGTCATCAAATTTCCAAATGGATAATTACCCGATTCCTTGTTTCTTTTTGATGAGTCATTATGAACTTACAATGAACCAGCCCAGACTGAAATATCTCATCAGCTAGAAGCCTCTATAAGGTTTTGCTAAGACATTCATGGCACCCTGCAATGGCAACAACGGGTGGCTGCTGCAATCCAATCACTGAGACACTGGTACTTGCTTATCCTGGATCCGCAATGGTGGAATGAGCTCCCCATTGACATCAGGACAGCTGAAATTCAACAAATGTAGATGAAAACTACATCTTGGCCCATGAGCTTATATGGGTCTTCCTCTTTTTGAAAGTGTAGCACTTGAAGCAGATCAGAATATTTGTTGAAGTCAATGTACTTCTTGCAATTTTTGGGTTGTATCCACATCGTTGAATGCCCTTACTTTACATAGGTTTACATATTGGGTTTATATATTGTTTACATATTGCGGTTCGGAGAGAAATATCTATTCAACTATTAGATGAACTGCCATGATATTGACTACAGATATTCAGTGTCCCTAGAGGACTTTGGAGATCTACTGACTTTTCCTTTAGCGCTACCATCGGGTCAGTTTTCACTTATCCTGTGAAACATTTTTTGCATCAATTCCCACAAAATTTGGTCCAGATATTCATGGTGCCCAGAAGATGTACCATGCTTACATTGGTTATTCATTGACTTGTCCTCTAGTGCCACCATGAGGTTGACTTTTTTTTTTAGCTCTTAATTGAAATGAATTGACAACTATTGGATGGATTGCTGTGGAATATTTGCGTCATACATTCATGATCATCTAGCGCCAACATCAGGGTCAACAATTGTATTTGTTTTATACTTTTGTTAATGATGAAATACATGCAAAACTAATAATGTTCCCATGAATGGATGACGTTGCTAACCACTGAGCCACTGAGCCACTTGAAATGAAATGCAGATATATCAGATCACACTCTGTGAGCAGAGGATACTCCGTATGAAAGGATTCGGATCAGCGCGGGGCCAACCAGGGGTCTTATCAGTTCATCCCTAGCTGTCGCTGTATAGCCAAGCATTAGTGCTTAATTAAATGTGCTGAGCTGAACGTTAATCTGTGATCTCAGATACGGTTCGTATCGCTGCGGATTCTTTATCAGGCTGCGTAGCTCTGCCTCCTCCAGTTGTAAATATTTGTTTATTAGTTCCTTGCGAAACAGGATATTAAGTGTGATTTGAAATGGTGATGTAAAAAATCATCATTTGAGAACTAAAAGGTTGATAATGGTGGACAGCTGCAGGTTGCTATGTCCATCCTCTCACACACACAGTACTTAGTCTGTGTCAATATTTGTTCCAGCTGCTCCACCAGGTTTTGGTTGCCACAGTGCTGCAAGCACAGAACAGTCGGGTAAGTGGGGACCCTCTTTAATTTCAGGCCCAACCGCATTCTCCGAGTACCTGCTCACGGTCTGATCACCGGGGTGCTTTAGCTGACACATATTTGTTTTCTGTGCATTCTTTGCAGCTGAGCAGCCTCTTTGCTTATGCCTTCAGGTAGAAGTCAAGCTGTGCAGGTGTTTGTGTGTGTAATAATGGGCTCCAGATCACAGAGGAGGAAGATTTAACAGTGTGCATGTACTATATTTAGCTTTGGATTTGTGAGTAAGGATGCACGCATGTGTTTGGTGTGTGTGTATAAGAGGAATTTTAAACCATCCAAAGTTAAGAGAGATTGAACATTCATAAATGTCAAACTTGAGTTGTCTAAAAGTTGTTTAAAAGGACCTCTCAAGCAGCTTCCTATTGTGTCCGTGAGCTCTAAATATTAGGTGGATGGAAAGTTGGAAGCACATTTCAAGGTGTGTGTGTGTGTGTGTGTGGTGTGTGGTGTGTGTGTGTGTGTGTGTGTGTGTGTGTGTGTGTGTGTGTGTGTGTGTGTGTGTGTGTGTGTGTGTGTGTGTGTGTGTGTGTGTGTGTGTGTGTGTGTGTGTGTGTGTGTGTGTGTGCTACAGTGAGCTCTCTGCACCATTGCCCTGTATGCACTTGGTTGTGTCGGCCAGCAGGTTACAAAAGCCCCATTGTGTAGGTGACTGTGGCTGAGCTGGCCTCCAGAAAGTTTGGCTAGTTCAGGCAGGCGTATGTGTGTGTGTGTGTGTGCATGCATGTGTGTGTGGGTAGATTCATGGGTAGATTCAAGTGGGAGGTGGCAGTGTATGAGGCACAGAGTGTAAGAGGGGGGACAGGTTGTGGTATGAATGAGCTCCAGTGTTGCGTGGCCAGGACCGAGCAGTCGTCAAAATGGTCTCCACTGTCGCCGCACACCTTCTCATCTTCCTCGTCAGCGGTGAGTTCATGAAAGAAAAATCTTTTCACAGAACAATCGACATTTCTTTTAACGGAGACTTTAGATTTGTCAGACTTTCATCCTGTCTCTGCTCTGACTTGATTATGAGGTTTATTCTCCTCAATTGCTTGAATTATTCTTGGATGTTTTATGAAAAGCCGTTGGTGAGATCCCTTTATTCAGTATTAACTACTTCTCTTACAAGATAGTTAGAATAAAAAGCGTGTTTAGTACCTTTGTGTAGCCTCAAAAGCTTGTGTTCAGAAGCAGAGATATGATAATGTCTCGCTGTTGAAGAGAGATGAGTGAGATATGTAAAAGTCTGCATCCTGTAGATCAATGGTGCGTGGCTCAGACAGCTGCTTTACAGTCTACACTGAACATTGTGACTCATATCTATATATTTAGTTATTTTTATGTTTGTTAGTTTGGTACATTTTGCAGAAAATTCATTTTGTTGAGGTTTGGTATAATATTTCCTGGTGCTCCATTTTGGTTGATCAAGTGATGCAATCACAGTTTTGGGGCTGCCACAGAATATTATTTTCAGCATTGAATTATTGGTTAATCGTGTTGTGTATATATAGAAGTTAAGAAATTACTAAAATATAGCCGTCACATTGGCCAAAAAGCACAAGGTGACATATTCAAATTGTTTCAAACCCAAAGATAGAAAATTTGCTAAAATTGAAGAAAGAAAGAAGAGCTGGAACAACCAAAAGTTTAGAATTTTTGCTTGAAAAGGCATTGTTGATTGACTAATTTATTTCTTGTCCTATCATCGTGAAACGTCATCTCTGGATTATTTGCTTCTATTTATTATTTTGTTTATAAAATGTCAGAAAACTCAAAGCTGGTAACATTTTCCCAGAGGCCAAGGTGATGTCTTCAGATTGCTTGTTTTGTCAGACCAAAAGTGGGGATAGCTTTTGAGTCAGCCTCATACCTTCAGGGTTTTTGTCAAACTTTTGTTGGGTACAATCTCCAAAAACGTAACCATGGGAGTTTATTTATAGAGCAAACATGAGTGGATTGATATTTTCATGAAATGTTTTGTCTGCAACTCTCTGAACTTTATCAGCTCAGCTCGAGAGAAGAGGAAATGGAAACTATGACTGTGGGTGAATGCTAGAAAGAGAGAAAAGGTGTGTTACTATTTACCTACACTTGTGTAGATGATTCAAATCTGAGTGTTGTCCTAGCAACGATAAACCATTAGCTCTTTGTGCTTGATGATGGGGCAGGCAAGGGCCTGCCAAAGGGCCGTATGGGTTCAACTTCTTTTCCTTCAGAGTTGGATCTTTGTGAATGGGCCTTCCAGTTCCCACAACATCTATGCTCCTGTTGGACCATTTTTTCCTGGGGGTCACAGGTCATTGGTGTCCAGGCAACCTACTGGAAGCAGTGAGGGGTTTTTAGGGGTACGGAGCTGTTGACATGGAGATGAGCTACAGTTGAACTGGTTTTCCTCATTTTAGGCACTCTGTCACTGCTTTGTCAGTTCGCCTTTCTACTTTTCTTGTTCCTGTTATTGAAATATAACCCGTAAATCTCTTAAATCTGTACATTTAGCAGGTTTTAGATCCATTGCATTTAAAGTTAGCAGCATGGCTCAATGATTGTGATGTTGGTCTGTCAGTCGGTTCAACACCTTGTTCTAAACTGAAATATTTACCATGAAATTTAGATAATTAAATCTCTGACTTTTCCTTTAACGCCATCAATGAGTTGACATTTTTGTCTTTTAGTCAAATAACCGTCATATGGATTGCTATGACATTTGGCATGGTCTCCAGAAGAAGTGTTCACTCATTCAAATATCTCAACATCTATGGAATGGATTGATGGTTTTTTCAGGCATTCATTTCCCCCAGACAATGTACCATCATTACTTTAGTGATCACTTAACTAAGCATCTGGTGTCAACCTGAAGTGAACTGTTGGGTTGGTAGCTATACAATTTGGGACAGGTATTCCTGTTCTGCGGAACCAGAGGCAGAAGAGGAAGTGATTGGGTCGAAGGTACCACAGACCAACAAGCCAATCATCAATATTATATTTTTCTAATTTTGAGAGCACCAAATGCGGAGAATGTTTGATGCGCATGCTAACCTGATGCGCCAGATGGTTTGAGAAACCAGAACCATCTGAGAAGTCGTCATTGGAAACTGTTTGGAAAAAGGGCAGGCACTTTAAAAAAATACTCGGTAGGTTATTGGATCAACCATCTGTCCATCAACCTCTTTCTGAAGCCAGTTGGGAGAAGATTGAAAACATCTGTTCCAAAAGTTCTTTGCTCTTCTGTCAATGAAGAAATACTCTCTATTTCTGATGCAACTGATGCTACTGCAGCATCTACGCCAGCCTCTACAGGAGCCGCCATTGTTGGGTAGAACAAACAGTTGTAGCATTGTGGTTTGGATATCCCCTCTTCACTTACTTTATATTCTCTCACCTAACTTTGATTCTCGTTTTTCAACAGTGAACTTGATCCCCATAACTCCCATACTGGAGGAGCGACCCTTCCAGGTGGCAGATGGAGGTGTCATGGTGGCTCTGGGGAAGAGCAGGAAGCGAGTGTTCCCGGTTCCTCACACCGAGGAGCCAAATCCCATATCCGAGGCCTACAGCTACTGCAACACACCCAACCGCACCGAGCAGGCCTGGGAGGGTGAGACCTGCACACTGACAAATAATATCGTTTTAATCCTCGTAAAGATTGCAAATTTTAGGATGACTGTCATATATGATTTGTGTTTCTGAAAGTCGTAAATTTTATATTATTCTAGGCAACAAACTTACTTTATTCTTTCCAATTTGGTGTCACGGCATCACTGTTTCAGAGACACAAAGTTAGATCAGTTCTCCCTCTGCTAGAATCACCCAATTTGGTGGACAGCATATAAATACTTAATATAGTAATAATGTCAGATTTAATGTGTCAGGACTCGGGGGATGTGTTAATTGTGCGAAAGTAATTTCCACTAGATTGCATCATCCATAATGCTGCAGTGCTCCCTGTCTGCAGCACATCATCCTTGTTTCTTTTTCCCCTCATTGAAAAGTCAGCACAGCCTCGAGGCGATCATACAAATATCCTTCACCGCCTAAGACAAGTTGTACCAGCCAACGATAATTTAATCTTGCTGTCTTCATCTCAGATGGCAGATTTGTCTCCGAAGAAGAAAAAATCCATTATGCCTTTCAGATTTAGATTAGAAGTTATTGGAAATCAATAAGAAACAAGTTTCTTGTTCAGGTGGTGTTATTTTCCCTGAGACATAATCATTATAAATTGTCCTGGTTTGTCTTATCTTCTTAAATTACTGTTAATTCTGCAGTCCATTCTGTTAAACTCACAGACAAATAACTTATTTGTTTCTTGTGCTGCTGCTGTGGATTTGTTTGATTTGTTATATTAACATTTGCTTTTGTAAGACGTGATTTGCTCTAACTCTCCTACCTTTGGTTGAGCTCCTGAGTTGAGCACCTTTACCTAAATTTGAATGATTCGGTTTTATAGTTGCGAGTAGAATATGGCCTTTGTCATATTTCAAAACCCACTTTTGATTTTTATGGCCACTTTGGGGTCGCAGAAACAAGCTTTAGAGTAGTGTTTCTGTTCATCTGCTGAAGTCTAAGTCCAATATTCACTTGACTTTTTAGCTCTGCTTTGGTCTCCACCATCTCCTGAGAAAAAGATTTGGCTCTTAAGCAGCTAAATACTCTGCCATGTTACTGGGTAGTCGCTAACATTTTCTGTCTGTGTTTTGAGGCTAGGAAGGTAAGGTACAGTAGGTTTATGAGAGCTTCACCACTCAAAATATCTGCCTGAATCTTAAAAAAAGAAACTGTAAAGTCACGGGTCATAAAACCAAAAAAAAAGCTGAAGGAAATTCAAAAAGCTCTGTAAAACTGAAAATACGTTCATCACTTTGAGCAGCACCTTTCACGTTACACTCAAGTAATTTCAGCCATTGGTGATATCGCATTATTGATAAAAGCAGCTTTAATTTTTAAACTTTATATGCATGAAACAGTGATTTCTACCTTTCTCTGAAATTAATTTATCAATTACATCTCTTAAGGTTGTACTTGCACCCTTTCTTGTCTTTCTCATACACTCTTACTTTGTATAAATTCATAAGAAAAGTTAAACCGTTTTTAGAAAAACTATTAATATTGTTCTTGACACTACTTATAACTTTGAAAAAATGAAGAAAGCTGATGAGAGTCTCCTCCGACAGGTCACAGTCCTGCCGACTACAAGCTGCTGTCTGTCCAGGTGATGATTCGCCATGGCGACCGCTACCCACTCTACTACATCCCCAAGACCAAACGACCCGCCATCGACTGCACCTTGTCCTCCAACAGGTACACACGCGTTACCTACAGAAATTATAATAGAAGTACAACATGATGCATCCCTACGATATAGTCAAATTCTGGAAATGTTGATGGGAATCTTTTTTGTCAGACTTTTTGGCCATCTCAACCCTGAACTGGGTTGTTTTGAGAGTGTTAGAAATGTTAGTATAAGGACATTATTCTAAAACCAAATAAAAAGAGGAATTTGCAAAAGGGACAAAACAGAAGCAATGAAGCAAACGTCCTCTTCACTCTCCACTAGGTGTTTGGTTACAGATATGTAACCAAACACCCACCTGGCATAGAGAAACATAAAAAACAAGTTCATCAATTCCTATTAAGTATAATGCAACCCAAATTTAATCACCCTGCAAAACAATAGACCATTGTGAAGGTTATAGTTCACATTTTCAGTGTTAAATCAACTCTGGTCCTTTTTTTACCGTATTTTAATTAATTTTTTCAGTTTATTTCACAGGGCCACGTTAGCCCCGAAGCTCGTTTGAATCTGTAGTCCATGAGGTCCGCAGGGTATGAGATGATAAACGACATCCTTGAAAATCGAATAAAAATATGTGCAACAAACAGCAAGTATAAGGCTGAACAAGCAAGACAATCACCAAACTTTGGATATTGTTACATTTAATTGCATTATATATCAAGGTGTTCATGGTGTAAGTAAATGAATAAAAGAAGAAAACACGAAGCTTAATGAGGAGCATTCTTCCACTTTTCATTTGTTTCTGGAGTGTGAAGTTAAAGGCTTTTGTTCCCACGGTTTAAATTAATCCAGGTCAGAGTAAAGGGCACAAAGTACCAAAGGGATTTAAGATGGCCTCCTGAGCCGAGCCCCGGCTACCTCTTTGTGATGCCTAACAAGTGGGAGAGAGTGAGAAACCAATTACTACAACGGCTTCTCATGTCCTCCCACCAAAAACTGCAGGCTTATTAATAAGCAGCTGTCAGAAAGTGAGCTGAATGTGTGAAACAGAAGGTAGTTCTAGATTATTTCTCTGTGGTGTTTTTTTTTTTAAGGTTTACAGGAAATGGTAATCTGTTTTTTAACATTGTAAATATGAGGATCTGTGCAGGCATTCAGCTCAAGAATTTAACAATACAATCTGGTTTCCTGGTGTTATTGCATGTGTCAGCGGTAACGGGCGGGGGTTCGGTTTGCTACATCTGTCCTGCCTCGCTTTTGGTGCAGATGAATACACTCGCATAAATGTAAACACGGTTACACCAGTGTGTGTGTGTGTGTGTGTGTGTGTGTGTGGTGTGTGTGTGTGTGTGTGTGTGTGTGTGTGTGTGTGTGTGTGTGTAAGGTCTGCTGAAGCCGAGCTGTTGTTGACGGCCTTATCTCGCTTGATTGGAGCAACACGCTCGCTGAGCAGCTGAAGGCAGAACCGCCCTCCCTCATTCCGGAAAACGAGAGTGGAAAATACACACAAGCTCGTATTAATATCGCTGTCGTCTATAATTCATCATGCCCCGTTCTCTCAGCTGTATCCTTTTCCTCCCTTTCTCTCCTTTTGCTGTTTGGCAGTCTGGCTCCGCTGCTCTTTCAAGAGAGGGCAAGATGAGCGCTCCAGATAGGAAGTTATTAAAATCCTCTGTTCTCGAGCTTCAAAAGAAGTCTGAAATCAGCACTTTAACAGCCACTTTCTGTGTGAGCTTTTTCATTAACTGAAATGTATGCAAACGCCTCATGTGGATACCCACGTGTTATGATAACAAACCGCTATTTTTGAATCCAGAATATTTTTAGTTTGGTCAGATGGGGGTTTTTTTTTGATGCGTGCACACACATCCTCTTTTTTTTTTGTGCGGCTGTGTACCTGAGTTCAGATTCAGCCAATGACTTCATTTCGCACAAAGCTTTTCACTGCAGCCACATCAGCTTTGCACATCTGGACGGAGCTGTAAGCTTTAGAGCTGGCACGGGGACACTTAGACTGATGCAGTCGGATGCAGATGATCTGCTGTGTGCATCAAATTATTAGATATCGTCAAATACCATTGATCTTTGAACTCGAGCCAAAAGTAGGCCATCCAGCACACAAGCCTCTTATGATGGAGGTTGGTGTCCATACAGAAATGAACAGAAATTGAAATGAACATCATGCTGTATGAAGAAGACTTGAAACTAGAGATTGAGACCATAAACTCATGTTTACAATGTTTACTGAGGGAATAAATCAAGAGAGAAGTAGAGTCATTTTCTCATAGACTTCTATACAACCAGAGGAGTCGTGATGGATTGGCTAGCAGAACACTGACACTAGCTTACTAGCTAGCTAGCACCTATGCTACAGACTTAGCCTAGCCACTTAGCATGCTATGAATCAACGAAACAAGTCAACGAATCAAACTTGCAACCGGCAGACCAGAGCAGACACTGGGCACTCAATGTTATTGATTTATGCGGCATTTAACGTACTATTTGGTTATTGAAGAATCTGATTAACGATTCCATATGGCTCTAATAAAATACACAATATTTTTCACGTCAATATTTAATCTTAATACAACATATTCTGCTCAATTCTGACTTTTTTTTTCTGAGTGTTTTCTTACTTTTACACTAGTTTAAATCTCAGTTTAAACGTCAGGGAAATTAGTCGTTAGGAACTTCCTCCCTGCTCTGTAGCCAACGGTTGTATACTCTGTGTGAAGTAGGGTGGTGCTGCAAAAGGATTTTTTTTTTCTCCCACCCTCAGCAAAGTGCAACATTTTCTGCAATTATTCTGAGGTTTTTGTGGTCAACTTTTGGCTTTTCCATGCAGGTTTTTTTCTTTTTTTTTTTAACGTGCATACTGAGAATGCACATAAAACCTTGTGTGGAAACAAACCGTGAGCAATCATGACCAGATGCTGAGCTTAGCATTTAGCTCGAAGCACCGTTCTGCTCAAATCCAGCCTCACAGAGCCGGTAGCATGGCTGTGGACACGCGTCTTTGAAACCAAGTCAAGTTTCTAAGTAGAATAAACACACATAAAGTCCAGTCTAAGTGTGTGTGTTTGGATCATTTGTGTGAATCTGTTTGTTTTGCAGGGAGACCGAATATTAAAAGCGTATTAAATATTACAGCGTGTTCCCGTAATAATGTAGGTTAGCTCTGTTTTTATTTAGACCAGGCTGTAATTACAGGGATCTGAACTAGCATATATGCCCAGGGCTGGCTCCTTAGAGAGAGCCCCTGTGTGTGTGTGTGTGTGTGTGTGTGTGTGTGTGTGTGTGTGTGTGTGTGTGTGTGTGTGTGTGTGTGTGTGTGTGTGTGTGTGTGTGTCCTGGCACCAGCTTGCCGACCCACTGTCTCCGTCTGCGGTTAACTGAGCTCTCTTTTCAGCATTGAACATCTCTCTCTGTCTCTCTCTCTTTGTCTCTCTCTCTCTCTCTCTCCTCTTCATTTCCCACCAATACAGTCAAGGTTTTTTGTCTTTCTGCATCCCATTTACTTTAATTTCTTCTTTGCTCTCTCTCTCTGAATTTACACCACATCATCTCATTTCCTTGTTTGTTTCTCCCCCCCTCATCTACACTACCTCATTTTTTTTTCTTCCTTCATCTCTTCCTCCCTCTGCAGTAATCTCTCCCCCTGCCTCAGTCGTATCCAGTGATAATAATCCCCGCTTAATATAATTGGGCCCTGTAATCTCGTAATAGACAGGCTGGCTGGCTCTTTGTCCGACACCAGTTGTTCCCATCCGCCGACGTCTAGTCTCCCACTGTAGCCAATTAAATCTGGATTGGCCCAAACTCCCCTGAGCAGACTGATCTGCTGATGACGGAGCAGAACGTGGAGAGCCGTTGGGCACCATGTATATCTTTCTCTCTCGTGTGTGGTGCATATTACTGCGTGAGTGAATATCAAAGTGCAGAGGGAGGCAAGTTGGTGACAGAAACAGAAGCGGAAAATGTAGGCGACTGATTTCAATAGGTGTCTGAAACCAGAGTGGTGCTTTGAAGCTTTTTTAATTTGACACAAAAAAAACAAAACGGGAAATTGTCTTTGTAGCCGTTGGCTGTAGACGCCAGATGATGTTTACTGTGTTCAGCTACTACAATCACAAGCCTGATTTAAGGGTAATGACAGAAGGTCGTTTTCTTTTTTTTTTACGCCTTGTTCCAGTAACCAGTCCATGATCACTATGGAAACTGTGTGTGTGTGTGTGTGTGTGTGTGCGTGTGCGTGCGTCTTTAATCTGAGCGAGCTGTGCTGCAGCTCCCACAGATTTGTTATATTAAACTGTAATCCTCAATCATCTCTAATCTATCAGATCACCAACTGCTCCTCTGGCTGCCCTCACCCAGTGTGTGTCGGCGTGTGTGTATTTATGTGTGTCCCAAGCCAACCAATTCTTTCATCTATTCTTTATTTTTTTTTATTATCTCCATCTAACCATATTCCCTCCCACACATATTGAACTGTGCTGTCGTCTGGCGGTGTTGTGTTAGAGAGACACCTGCTGGTGGAAGTGGGAAGTGGATGAGAAAATGTTTTCTTGATTAATGGAGTAATTGTTACATTTATTTTAAATGTTTTGGTGTGACAAAACAAGCAATTCGGAAAAAGAAATCCAGTTAACATAGATATTAAATTGAGAAAAATAGAACCGGCAGTGCAGATGAAATGGATCAATGAAAAACAGCAAACTTTAATCGTATTTAGTCCCTCTTAACATTGAAAGGGAAGCAAAAACACATTTGTTGCTTCAAAGCGTCTTTAGTTTTTTTCTTTCATTTCTAAATCATGATGGTATTATTTCCTATTTGCGCCTCATTCCATCCTGCATGTTCCTCAAAATATTGTGTTGTCAAGATGCTTTAAATCCACAGAGACGATGAGACAACTGCTCTAACTGTTCGTCAGAAGGCCAAAAGTAAAAGCTGTGGTTTTAACAGGAAGCTGTTTAGTGTCTGTGTGGAACCATGTGAATGTGTTCTCAGTAGTGGAGACACCAAATAGTCGACTTTTCGATCTTAGGAGCCTGATTCTACTGACAACTTCACACTCAAACCATCGCAATGGGGGGAAAAAGCGGTTATGAAACACAGGATCATTCCATCTGGGCTTTATGGGGGTGCTGAATGTCCAATTTTACATAAAATGAATCTGTTTCATACAATAAATCGGGATATATTACCTATTTTATTATAAATATAATATTGATAATACTCTAAATAATAATGTGAAAACTTGTGCTTTTAATAAATGTATGTAAATAAAACAAAGTTGACTAAGTTGCCCTATTCAAAGTAGTGGGACCATCGGAGGCTACTGTTTTCAAAGAACATATTTAGTAATCCGAGTACTTTCATAAGAACATAGCGCTATCTGAGCACTAAATATACTTCGACATCATGAGGGATTTCTAAAAACAGATGTTTGTGGCTTTCCTGTCTCTCTTTCTGTTTCCATTTACAACCAAGAGAAGCAACCAGGCTCTGGTTACTCTAGTTTAGTTTTAATTCTTTTGACAGCGTCATGACCCCACACACACACACACACACACACACACACACACACACACACACACACACACACACACACACACACACACACACTCACGAAAAACAGTGCTTTCCACTATTCCGAAACAACAGCTAAGCAATAGTCTCTCTGTATCTCTGCCTGTAAGTTTTTGTTTTTTTAACTTTCATTATTTCTCTAGAGGAAAATGAAGCTTAAATAGAGGGTGATCAGTGTGGAAAAATACAATTTACAATCAGTCGACAATATAGGAAAGCCTGAATCAATCACATTTATCTGAAAAAGTCACAACACCCCTAATCTTCTGTAAAATATGATGAAAGGTTTTCAATGTAAATGTTTTGCCTGTGCAGGTTGCATTATTTTGCATAACTGTACGGGTTAAAGTGTGTTTTTCTGCTTTTACCACGGCGATAAACAGTATAACTATTATAACTTGTTAAAGTGACGTCATGCTTTTCTGCCTTGTAGTAGATCTTAGTTATATCACACTGCCGTGAATAGCCTTCTAGACATGTGTATAGATACGTTACCTGAAAATGATGCATCAGGATCAGGTCTGTATCTTCACCATTTGTCATCCCCCCCCCTACAGGAAGCCCTCTCACCCGCTGCTGAACTCCTTCATCCGTCACATGGGCCAGGGGGGCCGAGGCCACTGGGAGTCACCCCTGGGCTCCGTCCCCCGTCTGCCCAACCACAGTGCCTGTGAGATGGGAGAGCTCACGCAGACAGGTAAAAAAAAGTTTCTACTTTTATTTTAAACAGGCCCTATTATGCTTTTTTCCGGGTGCATATTTTTATCTCCAGTTACAGTTATAACATGTTTACATGCGTGAATGCTCATAATCCTCCTTGTTTTTCTCATCCTGGCTGTCTTGCAGCACCTCTTCTCACCTTCACCTTCTCACCTTCTTCTCGCTTGCTCCTCCCTCCAGAGAGCAAAGTCTGTTCTGATTGGTCAGCTAGTCCGCTCTGTTGTGATTGGTCAACGTTTCACATTTCAAAAAACTTATCCTCCAGAGCTTCATCTCCGTCTCTCTCTTTTGTTGTTTGAGGGACAAACTAGCCAGAAGGAGTTTTACGTCACTTCCGTAACATTGTGACCTCATAAAGTAACATTGTGACCTCATAAAGTTACAGAAGTGAAGGAGAGAATTCAATGGAGCCGTTTCAGGAGCTCAGGAGCTTCTGAGGGGAGGGTAACTCTTTTTAGGGGCGGACTTCAGGTTTTACACTCTACGGACCTTTTACATGTAAACATGTAAAAATATATATAACACACTAAAGGAGAGAGAAAAAGTGGAAAAGCATAATAGGGCCATTTTAACATCAAACATAGCTGAACATCCTTTTACAACCAGCTTCAAATGTTGCTTTAGATTTTTTGGATATCTTTCCAACAAGTGCACCATTGATGAGTTCGACAAATTAATCTACGAGTAAATGTATTATTTAATGCATTTGAGACTTCAGTCCCTCTTTACACTCTTTGTTAATCAATCATTTCTTTCGTTGCCATTCTTTTCCAGGTGTGGTGCAGCACCTGCGCAACGGCCAGCTCCTCCACCAAGCCTACAAGCGCCACAACTTCCTCCCCTCCGACTGGTCGCCCCGTCAGGTGTGGGTGGAGACCACGGGCAAGAGCCGCACCCTCCAGAGCGGTCTGGCCTTCCTCTACGGCTTCCTCCCGGACTTCGACTGGACCAAGGTGACGGCGCGGCACCAGTGGAGCACGCTGTTCTGCGGCTCCGCCTGCGACTGCCCCGCCAGGAACCGGCACCTGGAGGAGGAGCAGCGGCGCCAGTATCGGCTCAGGGTGAGCGACACAGAGCTGGAGAGGACGTACACCGACATGGCGCGGACTTTGGGTCTGCTCACCCGCCAGCTCCGGGCCGCGAACCCCATAGACTCCCTGCTGTGCCACCTGTGCCACGGCATCTCTTTCCCGTGCGTCCCAACGGGGGACGGCGCCATGGGGTGTCTCACCATGGCACAGTTCGCCGTGATCCGTCGACAGCAGCTGGACGACGAGGTGGATCGGAGAAGAGCGGGGCTGTACCGCAAATACGCCGTCCTCGCCATGTACCCCTACCTCAACCGCACCGCCGCCAAGATGGAGCGCGTCGCCAGGGACAACGAGGCTGGCCGGCAGCCGCGCCGTGCAGGCGGCGAGGAGGTCTTCAGCCTCTCCTCGGCCCACGACGTCACCATGGCCCCGTTGCTAAGCGCCCTTGGACTTGAAGAGGCGCGCTTCCCACGTTTCGCGGCGAGAGTGGTCTTTGAACTGTGGAAGAGTCCCCCGGTAATGCAGGGACAACAGAAGAAGAGGTCTGGCAAAGGCGAGAAGGCGAAGGCGAAGGACGGCGAGCTGTTCATCAGGGTGCTGTACAACGGCGAGGACGTGACGTTTCACACCAGCTTCTGCCGCTCACATGACCGCCACGCCAGCCAGCCCCTCTGCCCTCTGAAGAACTTCCTGTCTTTTGTCAGGAGAGACATGTTCGCCGCTGTCAACGCCACTTCCTACCAGGAGGCCTGCTACCGGCGCCCTGGTTGACAGACGGACTCAGAGTAAGGATGCAGAGCTACCAGATGTTTCTACAGTTGTTTTCCACTTTTGAAGATGGTGCACTTTTAAAGCCGCTCATAGTGTCCACGTCGTTTTTTTTAAATGTAGTTTGTTACATTCCTGAGCACAATGAGTGGCGCACACACACACGCAGTACTGTACATGACGTCTCTGTAAAATCACTTTCTAACATTTCTACAAATGTGTTTTTTTTGTAATACTTTGTGTTTTTTCTGAAGAGTATAACGAAAAGAGACGAGTAATTCAAGGGAAGTCGTACGGCACTTAGCCACTTTATTACATTTTACATTCCATAATACTGTGGAGTTGGAAGATTCCAGTAATTCCTAGAAGGCTTGCAGGAAAAAGGGAATATTGAAGCTGGAAATAGAATGCTGGATTTATCATTCCTGGGAAATATTTTGTGTTTTTATAGATCTTTTCGATGAAAATTACACTTTGGGCTAGTTTTGTCCACATTATTCAAATATGACTCAATTGTCACTTTTTATTTCTTTATGTTTTAATCTTCGTTATAGTAGGCTGACTGTTTAATGACGAGTGTTATTCAAACTTTGACACATCAGTGTGGGACTTTTTTCTTCTTTGCTTTAGTAAAACTGACTTTTAAAGTGACAAACGACAGGAGTTTTCTTTCTTTACGTTAATTTACAGAACATCTGTATTTATAACAGTTGCTGATAGAACTGATCACGTTCCACTTTTTTTATTTTGTTGTAGGAGTTTAATAAAGGTTTATTCTGAGCTGACTTTTTTTTCTATCCGTAGCTGAGAATTGGTTTCCTGGTGGTATAAAGCATGACCTGAAAATCCATATATATGCATATATGTGAATGTATGAATGACTGAACAGTTTTCCTTTAACTTCTCTTATATTAATCCACCACTAGATGGCGTCTCAGCTCCACAAACCTCATTTAAACCCATCTGCTTTCATCAGTTATCCACTTTGTCAACGGTGCTGCAGGGGATCAGCACACAGTCGATAAATTCACATGAATGTATAAACCTTGAGTGCCTGCTCCACCACCACCACCAGACAAACCATGTGTCATCATCATTAGGAACATAATACAACGCTGACAAGATATCAATTGTACAGCTCATTTTCAAAAGTGCCTGCTTTTTTTTTTATTTAAATCCTCCGAATCAGGAGAGTATTGACTGGAAAAATGCAATAACAACAGTGAGTCGGGTAAATTACATTTGCAGTATATGGATGCTATATTTGTCCTGGCAGTAGACAGCTATTTTGTTAGTGAGTAAATGGGTCCACAATTGATGCTTTCATTACAAATTTCATCAGCTGGGGCAAGAGTTTCCATTTTGTTACGCAGGCGAGACAGATGTTTTCAAGGAAGCTGTGAGATTTATTGATTGAAATGTATGGAAATCTACATTATAAACTCCTTAAATTCATACAAAAAGTGTGATTAGATTTCACAGGACACTAAAAATTTCGTCAAAGCATGAAAGCATTTGAACTCAAAAAGACCAACTGCATGACCACTTCTGTTGCTGAGTCACACCCTAAACTTCAGCTCACATCTCAATCCCAAAGTTGAGGCAAAGAGCATAAATCAAATGCAAATTTATTCCCAAACTTTCCCCGGTCACATCCAGACCTTCTCCAGGAGCCTTTTTCCCGCTTAATGCCATGACGTCAGGGCTGTTAATGATGGAAGCTAACCCTTCCGTCTCTTGTCCTTCCTCCCCACTCTCCCACCAAAACGCCTCTCGCCGCAGGCCCCCCCAACACCCCTCTGCCACCCACGCCTCTGATGTCATCCCGCCACACCGAGGTGGAGCAGCAATTTCCTCCCACCGCAACCCGCTCAATCTTTGATGTTGTTACGCCGCCTCCAGCTTCTGGCTCATACATTGCTGTCAGTGTGTGTGTGTGTGTGTGTGTGTGTGTGTGTGTGTGAGTGAGTGTGAGAGAGAAGGGTAAAGACAGATCAAGGTGAATGTGTGTGTGTGTGCTTTCACTGTTTGTCTAACAATGTCCAC
Organism: Anoplopoma fimbria; assembly: GCF_027596085.1. Classification (NCBI taxonomy): domain Eukaryota; kingdom Metazoa; phylum Chordata; class Actinopteri; order Perciformes; family Anoplopomatidae; genus Anoplopoma; species Anoplopoma fimbria. The sequence continues at coordinate 4,383,603 of NC_072449.1, read as the reverse complement.
TTGGACCAGTCTGGGAACAAAATCCTGCGTGTAGATTTCCAAACACACCCAGGTTAAACAGCTTCAATATCAACACTTTGTGTGAGTGTGTGCGTGTGTGTGTGTGTGTGTGAGAGAGAGAGAGATTTGTAGAGATGATGGGAAGAGAGATGATTGACAGCTCAGACAGTAGTGGAGAAGCGTTGTGGTCAAACGCTGAGAAGAAACAAAGATGGACGACAGGGAGAGGTTGCGGTTATGGTTTATGATTTGACATTAACCTCCTGGAATCAGCCCCTGGACTCTCCTCTCTCTCTCTCTTTCTCTGTCTCTCTCTCCAAAACCACAGTTTTCGCCACCAGTCGGAGGAGTTAAAGACAAGAGATTAGATTTCATGTTGTGAAGAGGAAGAACAGCAGCAGCTACCAGACTGTGGCGATAAAGAAGTCAAGCGTTAACCGGAGGGAGCAGCTCGGAGTTCAAGCTAATGCCACCGCTAAAACGAGTCCAGCTTCCCACGGTGGTGTTCTCCGAGCTCCATTCCACTATGATTCATAAGAAATGAGCCGGTTCAAGTATGTGTAAGAGTGACATGTAACTGGCTTCACTCTCACAGATATTATATTCCCATACACAAGACAGACGGTTAGACAACACTTCATCCAGCACTAGCAACATTGGGATCCCTTACATGAATGTCATTGAAGTGAGACTGTTTGGGATCTTGTAATATTATACTTTTCTGTTTCCCACACCACCTGCATGAAGTCTTTCTAAAGAAATACTTCCACACTTTGGGGAAATGCACTTTCTTGCAGAGATTTAGATGAGTAGATTGACACCACTCTCATATATGTACGGTTAAAAAGAAGCTAGAGCCAGGAGCTGCGTAGCTTAGCTTAGCTTAGCTTAGCACAGAGAGTTGAAACAGCTAGTCCAGTGGTAACAAAGACCACTCTCCAGCTCCTCTTTTAACATGCTATAGGTTTTTGCATTAGCCAAGAAATATTCCAGGACACAACAACCTTTAAAACCACAAGTTTGTCACTTTTACGCTTCAGTTTTTGTACAGATTAAACAAACAAGTTATAAATGATGTTGATACATAATTTGGCTGTAGGCTAACTTTAAGGATTAGAGATGCTTGTAGGTGGATTTGTTACTTTTTGACAGAGTCAGGCTAACATTTCCAGTGTTTAAGCTTAAGCTTCATAGTTAGTCAACTTGGATTCACTCCAAACTCCTCAAATACAGACAGTTGGTCATTTCCCCCTTTGGTATCTAACACTGACGCACAGAGGCAACCTTGAGCGTCAGTATGCGACACACCAAGCTTTCAACAAACCCAATCGTGTGATAATTACACAGTCAGAGCAGATGACGTATTATAAAGAGTGAGATATTCCACACAGGGAGAGTTGGCGTGGTGATGGATGGGTCAAACAAATACAGGACGTTAGTCCAGGAGCCCTCTGTTTTGGTTTTCCATGTTAAACTAAAAGTAAACCTTGACATTTTGTGGGTTGCAATTCACTTGTTTGTCAGTTGCTAGTCATGCACGTCACCTGAGCTCTTTACCTTAACCTAACTAAATGGTTTATTTGCCTAAACCTAACTTCCTGCGAAGACAGAAGTTTATTTTGAAATGACACTATGGCTGTAACGAACAGGAACACACAATCATAAATTTAAGCTAAGGCCACTGACCAAGCGTTGGTATTTGAGGAGTTAGGATGGAAAATGTGTTGATTTAGCCATGAGAATGGTCTTGATTTTATCACCTCCTGATAAGAAAATGATCGTATTTCACGATATGTCTAAAAAACTATTAATTTAAAGCTTCATATAAACTACAATAAGAAAAATCTACAGTATTTGACTAAGATTGGAAGCTAGTCAAACACCCAAAACCTGCCAAACCAGAAAAAAAAAGTGATATTCTTAGCCCGTGAGGCATTTTTGGAAGATGAGGTGACAGAGGAGACGTGTGAGAGAGAAAGAGACCAAAAGAGTGTGGGTGTGAAGTTTAAGGTCAGCTAATTGGTGTGTGTGTGTGTGTGTGTGTGTGTGTGTGTGTGTGTGTGTGTGTGTGTGTGTGTGTGTGTGTGTGTGTGTGTGTGTGTGTGTGTGTGTGTGTGTGTGTGTGTGTGTGTGTGTGTGTCCTGTCTTTCAGTGTCTAGACTCCGCCACTCCACCAGAGTTTTTCTCAGACATTAGGCTCTATTAAGACCTTTACTTAAGCAAACAGCCCTGGACACCGTGCATGTGTCTCCCTGTGAGTGTGCGTACAGCCCGGGCCGGTTTGATCCTCCTTGCGGATGCACTTTACCTGTGATTTATTGAGATGGGAGCGAGTTCTCGTTAGCTAAAATAATCAGGATTTATGAGTCTCCCTCTGCTGTAAGTGACGGGCCAGAGGCTTCGCGCCACACAGACGCACACAGCCGGGCTAATTGAGTTTGCTTATTACTGTCTCGTTTCTCTATCAAGGCCTCGTTCAGCCGCTCGTCCATCACGACTCGCACACACACACACACACACACACACACACACACACACACACACACACACACACACACACACACACACACACACACACACACACACACACACATGCACTCAATGAAAAAGCAGTTTGTGCATTAACTTCTTGCTGCACACAGTCTGCACTTTTCCTGTCTGGCTGCCATTTTATCTTTAAGTGTGTGTTGTTTCCATATAGATGCCATAGACTGTGTATAAGAACTGGACGTAATGAACATGACGTCACCTGCTGGTTTGTAGACTGCTTTTTTGAAGCCTCGAGGTCAGCGTTTTTGGACGTCGCCATCTAGGCATTTTTGCAACCAGCGAACAGAAGTTACCATACTTGGATGGTGGAGAACTGACATACACATGGTAGGGTAGCAACCTGTCAATCAGTGTGTGGCCCCGCCCTAAAGCATACCCTGCTTTATGGTCTGTTTGACTCTAAATGGAGCATCATTTACTAAATGAACATCATGCTGTATTGAAGAAGACTTGAAACTAGAGATTGAGACCATAAACTCATGTTTACAATGTTTACTGAGGGAATAAATCAAGAGAGAAGTAGAGTCATTTTCTCATAGACTTCTATACAACCAGAGGAGTCGCCCCCTGATGGACAGGAGAGAGAATGCAGGTTTAAGACACCTGATACATGCAAAAAAACAGATGTCCACCCTGACGTCTCTTGTCTGTCTTCCATGATATTTGTGTATTTATTATCCCCACTCACGTGTCTTCGTCTTTCTATCTTTAGATGTTGCACACACTGAATGTCTGAGTGTCTCCAGCAGGGATTGGGAATGTGTGTACGTGTGTGTGTGTGTGTGTGCGTATATATGTGGCAACAACCCTTGAATGCAAATGGCTAAAGACCACTCCCAATATGATCCTAGAGGGAAAATGAGAGCGACGGACAGACCGAACGCAGTGATAGAGATGCATAAAAATGTACAGAAAGTCGACGACGGGTAGAGAGATGGAGTGAAGGAGGAGGAGGAAGAAGGGGTGGGGGGGAAGCGTTCGGTAAGTGGGTCAGGCCTGTCTGCCATCCCAGGCACAGACACACAGCGCTCATCCCCCAGAGAGAGACCCAGACTGTACAACATGCTGCTGAGAGGAGAGACGAGAGAGGAAAACGTGATGAAGGAGAAGGCTGCAGACGGATCGCAGGAGAGGGGAAGGAAGCAAGGAAGGAAAGAAAGAAAGAAAGAAGGACAGATGTGTTTGGCTCTGATCTGAAAAAGGGCCAGTTCAGTCAAATCACAAAAAAACACATGTTCTCGCTGACATCTAGTGGTGTGTAGTCATGGTGATAGTTTGGGGTTTATCTGTCTAGAACACAGTGTGCCGGTTCTTTGGAGCTGCTGCTTTCTGCTAAGAAAAACCCACAATACATGTGGTGTTTTTAATGTATTCTTTTTGTAATGATTTGACAAATGAGACTCCTCAAGGTTCAGATATGATTCAAGGATTCATTTCAGGGATTCGAGGATCATTTCTTGTCATTATGCAACAGAGGGGTGCACATCGAAATGCACTTGTAGCCCATTTTGAACACAAGAAAATTGTGTAAAAAGATTTGTATCATAAGGAATGTCTTTAAAATGTTAAGATCTAAATCAGGAAACTTTATGATGTATGACGTCTTGTACCACATAGACTTAAGATTAGACTTAAGTCACATACATGACACTTAAGCTTCCGGTTTCCTCACTCTTGACTCCTTAAAGATTTGCCTTTACTTGTAGCTGACCTGATATTTATTAGCTCTATACGTCAGGGCTAGTTTTCAAATAAAACCAAAAGCTTGATACTGCAGCAACTCCTCTGATGTGCTTTTTTGGGGGATTTACTCTGCTTAGATCTACAACACCTGTTGCATCATATTATTCCTGAATATTCCGACATGATCTGACTCTCAAACGTAGATTAACTTGTCTCTATTTTATGCATCACGTTTGGATATGCACATCTGCAGCACGACTACAGGTAGCAGGTACATTATTTTGTCATATTACATCCCATCTCTCCTGGTCTTATTCACGCACTGTATCTTTATTTTTAATTTAATTAGAGTTAACAGCTTTAGCTATACTTTAATATCCCACAATATTGTCATATAGTGTCCCATAGTATGTTGTATATGTTGGTCTGTTGCAGCAGGATTTAATCAGCCAATAGCAGTACTTTAGAAATGTGGCCCTGACTTATGATGACTAAAGAACACATCTTAAATATACTGTATTCATATTTTTGGGCTGACATCATATCGCCATATGGAGCCGTTTAACAATGTTCTGCTCTGTTCTGCTGTTCATAACTTACTTTTCATTTACGCCATTTTATTAGAGAGTTTAACATTTCTGAGTGACAGGTCCGACAGGAGGAAAGGTAGTTTGACCTGCGACGCCGAGACTGCTCCGGACCTTCTGCTGCTGCTGTTACTGTGCCGGTCATTCTTTATGGTACGCCGCCGCCCGATGAAAGGACGCGGGCGGGTTTGTTTCCTGCACTGGAACAACATCAAAGACAAAGAGAGAAGAAAGGAGAACGAGCCGAGCTGTCACCGTAGTGAGAACTGCTCCGTGGCTGCTTAGCTTGAACAGATGAAAGGGTTAATCTCATTTGACAACACACAACAATGAGTAATGACTCCACAGGCCTCTCCCTCTCTCTCTCTCCCTCTCTCTCCCTCTCTCTCCCTCCTTCCTAACTTTGTTTTTTATCCTGAAGTATGGCTTTATTTTCTGTTCAGCCACTGCTACACCTTCACCTTGTTTGCCTCCATTGTGTGCGCAGCAGCATCCTGCGTACCGTCTGCGTGCGCCTAGGTAAACACGAGTTTTGGGAATAGCAGCTAATCCATCACGGGGCGTCACGCTGTTATGTTTCTCTCCCGTCCCCGGGGGCCAAGCGGTGGTGCGGTTATCAGGTGGAAGGGTTCCACTTCCTGTCTTTGTGGGCAGGTTCCTGGCCGAGAGGGACAAAATCTCCCAATTGGCCCCCGGTGGGTTGAGCATACAACCCTTGGGCAACACTACCTGTTTCACCACCAGCCCCGGACGGCGCCACTCTGGGCCCTGTGTGTGTGTGTGTGTGTGTGTGTGTGTGTGTGTGTGTGTGTGTGTGTGTGTGTGTGTGTGTGTGTGTGTGTGTGTGTGTGTGTGTGAAACAAAGGACGCTGGTTTCTGTAGCTGTGAACAAGACTTCAACAGTATTTGCAGTTCTTGCTAGTTTGATTAAATTAACCAAAGATGTTGTGTCAATTTTTTTATTTGAGGAGATTGCAATGCATGACTGTGATCCATGACGAAGGGTGCATGTCAGTATCACACACACACACTCTCTCTCACACACACACACACAGGATGAGTGTTCCTCGGCGAGCTGTACAGATTTTAAATTGAATCTCTCTTGTCCACGCTGTGGGTGACCTTCCCGTTGTCGGAGCTGAGGAGTGCTCCAGAAAGCCAATGCAGCCGCCCGTGATTTCTTCTCTGGCAGAGGTAGACAGTGACAAGCAGGGAGAGAAATCCAAAGAGACAGAAGGAGTGAGGACGCCTTACTCGGATTCCTCGCACATTCCTTGTGATTCTAAAAAGGTGGCACGGATCTGCATCCATATGCATATCCGCATGACATTGAAATGAGATATTTTAAGTTTAATCTTGTAAGAGAATACAATATTGGAATGTCTGAGAAAAGTTAAAGCGTCCAAAAACAAAGTGTTTGTCCGATTGTTGACATTGGGTTTGGCCGATCTGTGTCCAACAACTTTTGTTACTTTCTGAAATTGACAACCTGATCTCTACGCCTACATCATGCAGCGGTCAGCCAGGTCCATGGAGGTTGATAAGTAGCATACATGCCAATCCTCCCAACTTTTGATGGGAGAGGTTCCCTTTTTTTTTTAATTGGCCTCTCCATGTTTCCTCCCAGGGTCACAGTACTCCCAGATTTCTCCCAATTTATGAAATTTCTTTCCCCTTTTCGTAACCTAAACCTGTTTCTGTAACTGTACAGCATGTATAAACACTACTGTTTCCACCAGTACAACAATACAGCTACACCAAATGTTGCTTCCTGGTTGAAAAGAGCTGCTTACGACTATGGATGTATACGTACATGCTCACAGCGAGCAGTACCCAAATTGGGGCCTCGCAAAAAGTCTTAGTGACACAGAATAAGCTGTGGAAATAAATGTGCTTCAGGTACAATGGTGCCGTTGTCGCGTTGTCACTTTGTAGCTTTCATTGGGTGAGAGACGGAGAGGGAAATGGAGAAGAAATAAATACTCAAGCAGGGGCAAAAAATGTATGAATTAAATGATTACTAACATTTTTTTATGCCATAGATCGTTCCTGCCTTATTATAGAACTGAAAGTGAAATAAAAAGTATTTCACATAAAAATGATGATGCCGTGTTCTTTGTAGTTTCTTAATTTCATTCTTTAAAAGTCACCAGAATGCATGAAACAAAGTCTCTTTTAAACTTTGCATTTAAAATACCACGCAGAGAGGCTCTGACACGTGAGGCTCTGTGGTACATTCACACCGACGTGGCCCTGGAAAAACACCTCGGAAAAACTCAACCCTTTGGCGAGAAAAACAGCCTCACCACAGATGGCTTTCTCAACGACAGCCCACTGAGACAAAAAGTTCACGTCTACCACTGTGGGTGGAGTGAGGAGGACGAACACATCATCAGAAGCAACGGCCCAGAGGACAACGATTGCCAAAGCGGTGTTACAGCCCATTAAAGGTCAAAGGGGGTGCCGTAAACGGAGCGCTGTGCTGAAGACACAAACGGTATGTCGACATCACTTTATTTCAGTTTTTTCAAGGAGAAAGAAGAATCATCACATTACACAGTGAAGAAGAAAGCCACACAATGAAAGGGAATTAAATAAGTATAAATCCATTGAAGGTCACATAATAAAGAGAACAAAGTGAGAACTAACAACCTCCCATCAAACCAGCAGGCTAATGGAGCCCCAACTATTCCAGTCTGGACTAAACAAAGAGGAGACGGCACCTTTAATGAGAGCCATTCACCAAGAGACAGCGGCACCTTTTTTCTCTGAAATTATTTGCTAGTTACATGCTTGATAGTTTCAAAGCTGTGTCTCTGATTCACCTTGAACTCGGAGTGGTGTAATCACCGTTGATTATTGTTTCTGCCTCGTGGACAAAATACCTCAATTTATTCCTTGTTTTCTGTTGTTGACTTTTCAGGCTCCTGAAATATTACTTTGCCAATATTCTGTTTCTTTGTTTTTTCCTGTGTGTTTGGTGGAGCATTGGAATAATCAAGGAACTGGTTTAGCTCTATTTAAAGCTCCTTTACTATACAGTCAGCAAAGACACAGTGATATGGTGCAAATAACCAGGCCTAAGCACACCAGAAAGTGCAGGGTACATGTTCTATTCTCAGTATTGTTCATTATGTCAGTCAATAAGAGTTTTTTTTCAAATATCTCTCAACGCTAATGAGCTTGTTCACTGTTTGCAGTAAGTTAGCCTGGTTGCTTACAGACAATAACTTCACATAGTTATTAAAAAATATGTATTTGTACCATCATCTTCTGTCTGCAAACCAGTTTACGGATTGTTAAATACATGTGGATGGTAAGCAACACAAATGAATAAGCTGCCATAGAGTGCTGCAGGAACGAGTCCTAAAACCCAGAAATGAGTCAGCATTTTTGCCCTTTGGTTCCCTCGTCTTGAAGTCAATGGTTTTTGGTTAGATGTCTGAAATAAAATCATTAGTAAACAAAATCTCAATCGATTTTAACTCTATGTTCCAGGATGTAAAACAAGTCAGGAAGTACTCCTCTCGGGAATTTTTGGAGTGTCTTGAAAAAAGTTGTAGCTAAATGAGACTCCTAAACGCCATCATGCCGACTTGTCCTCCTTTATAGCCTTATTAACAATCCCACTGCTATGTTGGACATCCACGCTCTGCGTAGCATTTAAGAGCTTGGATTGGCCAAGTGTCCATGCTAGCCAAGTTAGCAGTTGTTAAGTGTCTATGCCCTGGCCAATTGGCTCTCCTGACCCAAACCACTCAATGTCCTTGCCTAAGTTTAACCAAATGTTTCTGCCTCAACTAGTTCAGGTTTTGCCAAGAAAAGCTGTGGGATTCATTATTACGCACTTTAACAGCTTCTTTGTGTATTTTCCTGCTTAAGTGACCATGGTGCTATTCATTTATAGAGTTAGCTATAGCCTTTCACGTTAGCTTCTGACTTCTGCTGATTGCATTCACGCTTCAAAAATCATAAAAGTGGTGTTCCTTTGTGGAGATAATCTTGTTGAACAAAACGTGTAAGTATCATAAACTTGTGTTTGCCACAGAGCTCCTGCATAACTCTATTGCTTCGTCCAGTGCAGGCTTTCTGTTCCCTCAAAGGTAAACACTGTGAAGCGATTTCAGGGGCGTACATTTACTGTTCAGAGTTCACCAAAAATTGAACTTGACACAAATATTTAATGCATATTTTTTGGCCCACAAACCAATCCACCATTTGCAGCAATTCCATTGAAATTGTTTGACTTTTTTCTCAAAACGTTGCTTGTTTGACTGCGGGTGTTACCAGACCTTTATAACTGTGGAGTCTTCCACTGTATTCCAAGAAGATTCTTATACATTTTGCAGTAATTCAATAATTCTGTTCAACAAAACATCCAATCCAGCGTTAATACGGTTTCTATTTTGGGGTGATTGAAGTGTCACGATAAAATATGGATGCAGAACCAAAAGGCAAAAACAATGAAGGAGGCCAATAAAGAGAAGGTTAAAGGGAGAAACAAAGAGATGGAATAATGACACAGCGCTGCATGGCTTGTTTCACCCCCCCGAAAATAAATTCTGATGCTCTTTTTTTCTATTGTTGATGCCGACGAGAAGCGCCATGGGTATAAGATCAATAAGTCTCAATTCTGCCACTGAGCTTGGCTTTACAGCAGAAATCTATAGCGCTGTTTTGAATTATTATTACAAATCCATCGCTCTCGTTTTTCCCCGTCGCCACTAAAAGGGGTGGGGAGGTTGTCGAAACAATGAGAGTAAATCAATGGCTACGGCAAACAAAGCACGCCCTGCAGAGCCCCCAGCATAGGTCAAGACCAAACAACAAAAAAATAAAAAAGTAGTGTTATGATTAGTATGATTCAATAGTTGCCTTTCACGAGAGGTGGAGCAAACACTGAGTGGAGGGAGAGACAGAGGGATGTTTCTATCCATCTTTCAGGAGGTAATGAAGTCATCATCCCCCGGTAGATGCAGCCTGACCCTGTCGTCTCCAGGATGGTGAGTCATCCGCCTGTCGCTCTGGACCCAAGCCACACACACACACACACACACACACACACACACACACACACACACACACACACACACACACACACACACACACACAAAAAAAAACCCTCTCTCAACACCATCCATGCATCCACGTCCCCTCATCTTCTGCTCCACAGTTTACAGCCCCATCATAACAAATCACCTATATTAGACTTAACACCTTTAATATAGACACACATGCTAATATGACGGGTGAATTAAGAGCATAGGAAAGGTGATGTTGAACATACATGTCCAAACACAGGCAGGAGTTAACACTGCACACATGTAGCCTTGATACATGAGAAGAGTTGGACGTCATGTAAACTTCATTTACTCTCACGTTCAAGTGGACAGAGTGCGTTTGTGGCTGTTTGATATATGCCAGTGTTCACCCTAGATTGAAAATGTACATGCACAATAACTAAGACTGTGAATGTCCAGGAGATATTTTTCTCACTTCTGAAAAGATGGCTGCGTGTAGTACAACTTCTGACATGAACACAACAAGACATTGATTATGAGACTCACGAAATGACTCTATTTTTGTGAACACAGTTGCCGCAGACGTATCGCAGCTAAGTGTCCATCAGGAGCCTGTGGAATGCACTTTTGGAGCGAGACCTTTTTAAGTAATTCTCAATTTTTCGTGGAGCTTTGTGAACCGTTTCCAATGCGTCCTCTTGCCCATCAAACAGCTGGATCTACGACACGCAGGAGAAAACATGTTTTTTATTGAATTGATTTTGTTTTCTGATCCACTCCTACCAGGGCCAGCACACAGAGCCAACATGAACCACAAACACCGGCTCAGATCAAAATCCTGACAAAATAGCTGTTGTAAAGCTCCCTGATTCCAAGTATTTTACTTTCACAGATGTATGTAGTGTTTTATGGGGTGGGTCTTATTTTATTTATTATTGTGTGTCTAGATTGTTATGCTGTGACTGTTTTGCATAAGCACGCAGGCAAATTCCTAACAACTAAGCTGTAAAGCAATAAAGTATTGATTCAATTGTGACTCCAACACTGTGGATGTGCAGAATAATGAATCTAAACGATTCACCCTTCATGTGCACATAAGCACGAGGAGCTCTGTGTTAGTTTTACAACAATCTGATACTGGTTGTACAAAATGCACAAAAGCGTGGCGCCACATCACTCCGGTTAGAGAGAGCAGAAGGAAGAATCACCAGTATGAAGGAAAGTATAGTATAGTATGACAGACAGAGCTTTATTTTGCCTAGCTGGCATTAATGCCATAAGCGCTGGTTGAAAAATGAACTGTTACTTATGACCCTGGTTCAAGGGAAGCAATGTGAAGATGGAAAACCCAAATTCAAGGTTGTATTAAGTAAAAGAAAGAGAACAAAGAGTAAACAAAGCAGTGACGAGAGACTCTGCTTCTGCAGCTGGTTGGGATAAAGGGCTGCTGGGTGGAGGAGGGGCTTATAAACTCAGGTATCAGAACAGGTGTCACACATCAACAATTAGGAATGGTGGTCAAGACTCCGCCCCTGGTTCACCTGCAACCCAACCAAACAGACTGAAACAGAGAAAACAATGTCCCACATGTTCTAAAATGAAGTTATTGCTGCTGTCACAACAATGAACTAAATTACACATATCACCATGCTAGTGTGCAAATTCATGATTTTGTTCTTGCAGCTAAATAGCCGTGTGCCATCTCAGGAATCCATTTAATCTAATAGAAATTGTGGGAAATCATCATAAACCACCAAACTGAATTCAGGGAGTTAGCATACAGACACTTTTTTACTCAAAAAGAGGAACTGTGCTGACTGACAAAATTCTCTAGATGTCCAGTTAACACGCTGAAGGAGAGAGGGGCTCAGGTTTGTGCGTGAGTCTCTCCTCTCACACCTTCTAGTGCAGTGGTTCTCAACCTTATTTCAGTGATGTACCTCCTGTGAAATACTTTTTTAGCCAAGTACCCCTAACCAGCGCAAAGCATTTTTGGTTGAAAAAAAGATGTAATACACAGCGCTCTGCCATCAGTGTCTGATTTATTAAACTGTCAACACTGACGATTGCATTGTTGCATTAAATTCAGTTTATGAACTTACACTTGTATTTTATTGAATATTTATTAAATAACAATTTTTAAAGGATTTTTGAATGGATGCTAATTTTAAATATATTTTTTAAAAATCTCACGTACCCCCTGGGGTACACGTACCCCCATTTGAGAACCACTGTTCTAGTGAACTCAGGGTGATTGAGGGTTAGGGTTCTTACTCAAAACTAAGTTGAAAGCCTAGTATTCATTCCTCAACAGCAGAGGAAACTACCTACGATACTTGTTAGAATACTTTCTCTTACTCAGCTTGCATCCATCGTCTCTCTTCAACTGATATTCCACACATTGCATCCTCTGTAAGACAATTAAGACAGTTTAAAAGTAATATTTAGTGACCAACAGCTAGCTTAGCTGCAATGACTGCACAAAACACTAGAAACGAGCTACCACCAACCCTCTAGCCCCTACGCTTATTTCAGTCGCTCGGACCTACTTTTTGTTGCAACAACATTACCTTAAAAAACAAAAGTGTAGTTGAGGCAACAAAACAGCTTAGTTAGTTTCAGAAAATACATCACGGTATAACTATGTATACAACAAAACCAATGTAAGGTTTGGAAAACAAACCACAAACTTAGGTCTAGGTAAACATTCAGAGATGTTAGGTGTACACAACAAAAACACAACAACACGTTGGGTCATGTGGAGGCTTTTGATTTGTGTGTCCACCATGAAAAAGGATCCTTATTGCCTTTCTATTGGCATTGTTTTCGTCCTGAACATGAAACCAAAAGATTGCATTTTTCAGGTTGAGATTGAAGCTAAAATGTTTTTTAGTGTATGGAACTTTAAGGAAAAACACATGTCACCACAAGATCGGACCAGCCTCTCCACCGAATGCACAGACATGAAAATGATATCAACTCAACCAAACAGCAACAACAAGCCAACCCCCAAAAATATCCCTGTAACGGATCGCTGATACTGGAGTAAGTCAATTTAATTTGATTACTGAATGTCAAATCACAAACAACTGTAATGCGATACTGCGATACTAACACCGAGCAGACCCAGCAGTGTACAAATACACACATTTTTGGTGTGTGTGTGTGTGTGTGTGTGTGTGTGTGTGTGTGTGTGTGTGTGTGTGTGTGTGTGTGTGTGTGTGTGTGTGATTTCTGGGAAAAAAGCTTAAGAGGCAGAAGACAGCTGAAGTCTCTGTTTGACAGACGCTCTGCTCTCAGAGTGAACAGAATTAAATAGCTGACATAGTTTGGATGAAGGACTTTCATGCCCTTCTTTTCTCACTCTCTCTCTGTCACACACACACACACACACACACTCCGTTTCACAGAGCTAGCTGTCGAACAGAACATAAACACGTATTAGCCGTATCATCTCTCATCGACACTTAATGCCTCAGCGCCGGGTGTTAACACGCCACAAGCCGTGCTAATGCACTGTGGCGAGAGCAGTTTTAAGAAGCAACGCTAATGTACATACGGACACGTTCGTAGAGACACACACAAAATGTGTAAAAACCACAGCATATTATCTAATATACAGTATATCAGTGAGGCTAAACTGCTTTCTAATCCTATTAGAACGCAGTTTAGCCTCACTGATATACTGTATATTATATAATATGCTGTAGTTTTGCCGATTGAAAGGAAGAGTTTTACAAGATTTTGTACACAGAGGTTTCACACACACAACTTTAACACCTGATTCATCTATGGCTCAGATGGCAAAGTACCACGGCAACCCCATGACACAGTATCATGGGTTTATGGACGTGTATCTACTCAGCTGGGATCAAAAATGTGTGTGTGTGTGTGTGTGTGTGTGTGTGTGTGTGTGTGTGTGTGTGTGTGTGTGTGTGTGTGTGTGTGTGTGTGTGTGTGTGAGCAGCAGCAGTGATAACTCAGCCTTGTCCTATCATGATGAAATCTATTATTGATACTCTATCGCTTCAATTTTCTTTTGAAATAAAAACCACGACTGACTTTTTTCTGGCCTCTCATACCTGAAAGTGCAGCTCTACGTTATCAGCTGATACGCTGTCTATTTCTTCTTCTCTCACTCTCTTTCTCCGCGGCCTCTCTGTCTCTGCCGACCTTGCTGGATTCCTCCCCCTCTCTGATCCAGTCTCTGCTCTAATCTCGAGGCTTCTCTCTCCATCGATCGTACCCCATCTCTTTCAATTTCTTTCTCTTCCAACTGTCCCACCTCTGCTATAACTGCATTTGCAGACAGTTTTTCATCGCCGCATTTATAGTCAACATTTCTTGTCTTTCTTTTCTTATCTCTGCCTTTCCAACAACCCCTCTCCTTGTCCGTTCCTCCATTCTTCTTCCTGATCACGAGGTTGTTCTGGTGAATCGGATGATTTCATGATGGGATACAGGTGACCGTTGCGCTTTGATCCTAATTTGCTTTTTTGAACTTTGAACGGAGAAATGAATTGCTCATGCTCATGAGCTTTGGCAAGTAACAGAAAGAGCGAGATCACAGAAACAAGCAGGTGAAATGAGTTTCCCTGGAAGGGAGGCAGGGGAGGAATCACACATCTGGAGGGAGATCTTTTGCATCGAAACAGGCCAGCTGACGTGGTTTGGTCATCTGATCAAGATGCCTCTTGGAAGGCTTGTCCAGTACAGTACAGTACGCATTTATCCAAAGCGACTTACAGTCAGTAGTATATTACATATCATTCACCCATTCACACACTGATGACAGGCTACCATGCAAGGTGCCACCATCAGTCTAACTAACATTCATGCAACATCCAGTTGCATGGCAAGCCTTCAGGAGCAACTTGGGGTTAAGTGTCTTCGACATCGACTGCCGAAGCCGGGTATCGAACCACCGACCCTCTGATTGGAGAACTACCTTGCTCTCCACTACGCCACAGCCGCCCCGACTGGTAACCCGACTGGTAACCCAGCTGTCCGACTGGTAACCCAGAAAAAACCTCTGGGTTCCAAGAGATGGAAAATGTTGCTGGGGAGAAGAACATCTGGAATACTTTGCTTAGCCTGCTGCATCCTTGACCCCGTCCCAGATAAGTGGAGGAAAATGGATGGATGGAGGAAGGAAAACACTGATCATTTCCTTCACCTGTAACCATGGATCTAAAAAAATCTTCTCAGTCTCAAAATTAACTTTCCTACTCTGGTCATTGTGTTTGCTTGTGTTGGAGGAGTGCTTCACCATCACCAACAGTCACCGACAGTCTCAGTCCACCACGGACAGACCCAGATCCAGCAGAGACCAGTCTACCGTGGACAGACCCAGATCTAGCAGAGACCCAGTCCACCGTGGACAGACCCAGATCCAGCAGAGACCAGTCCACCGGGACAGACCCAGATCCAGCAGAGACCAGTCCACCGTGGACAGACCCAGATCCAGCAGAGACCAGTCCACCGGGGACAGACCCAGATCCAGCAGAGACCAGTCCACCGGGACAGACCCAGATCCGGCTTCCCTGCAACCTTCGTCCTGCAGTTGAAAGCTTTGGCAGGAGGAAAATTGCTCGGTGCCCTGCAGAAGTGCCTCGCTAGGAGGGCCAACACCGACCCTGAATTCCAACTACCCACACTTGGTGCCAGGTTTTCATTCTTATAAGGAAAACTTGAAAATAAAATGTATTTCCATCTTAGGTTTTATGTCAATTAAAGGCCGACACTGCCTCATATCAGTGTTTGAGTCTGTATTTTGACACATCACTCCCGCTGACTGACTTGTTATCCGTCCACAGTTCACCGCTGACCTCCGGAGAACTGCTCATGGAAAGTTGGAGGTAGTAATTATAAGTTTGCCCTCCTCTCCATACTAGAAAGTTGCAGGTCTAGTTGGTCCAGTCATCTCTGATGGAGAGATAAAAGAAGAGGAGGAGGAGGAGGAGAAAAAGTCTTGATCTCAGCATACAGGAGAAATAGATGACTAACCAAACAGGAGGGCCCAGCCAGCCGTGACCACAATCAATGGGCTTTCTCTAAGTGTCTTCGATTTAGACTCACACTCCTCTCTCCGCCGCAATCTCTCCCTCCCTCCATCTCTCTCTCCCTCTCCATATGTATGTTTATATACCTTCATGACTCTCGCTTTAATCTCTCTCTTTTCCCTCCCTACCTCCCTCCATCCTTTCCTACACTCTGCTGTCTCTATTTCTTTTCCTGCCTTGTCATCCTTCTCTCCTTTACTCTTGTCATTTTCTGCCTCTTCCTCCTAAAACATATATTTTCTTTATGTCCTGTTTTTTCTCCCGCCTTCCTTCTCTCTTTGTTTCATTTCATCATTTTTATTTCTGTCCTCCTCTCCTCTTCATGTCCTGCACTCCTCTTTCCTTCCTTTTCTTTATCTCCCCCTCTGTCATTATCTCCTCTTTTTTCCTCCTTTTCATTCATGCCTCTTCTTCAGCTCTCTTATTTTTTTGTCTTCCTCGTCTCTCTCCATCTCTCTCTCTCTGTATATATGTTCATATACCTTCATGACTCACTTTAATCTCTCTCTCTCTTCTCTTTCCCCTCCCTCCCTCCATCCTTTCCTACACTCTGTTCTCTCTATTTCTTTTCCTGCCTTGTCATCCTTCTCTCCTTTACTCTTGTCATTTTCTGCCTCTTCCTCCTAAAACATATTTTTTCTACCCTTTTTTATCCCGCCTTCCTTCTCTCTTTGTTTCATTTCATAAGTTTTGCCCTCTGCCCTCCTCTCCTCTTCCCTTTCTTTACCTTCCCCTCTCTCTTTGTCATGATCACCCCTTTTTTCCTGCCTTTCATTCATCCCTCTTCTTCCTCTCTTATTTTTCGGTCTTCCTCGTCTCTCTCCATATATATGTTTATATGCCTTCATGGCTCTCCCAATTTTTCTCTCTTATCTTTTATCTCTCCCTCCATCCTTTCCTACACTGTGTTTATCTCCACTCTGTTCTCTCTCTATTTCTTTTCCTGCATCCTTCTCTCCTTTACGCCATTTGTCTTCCTCCTATAACATGTTTTTTATCCCTCCTTCCTTCTCTCTTTGTTTCATTTCATCATTTTTATTTCTGCCCTCCTCTCCTCTTTATTTTCTTTACTATTCTTTCCGTCCCTTTCTTCAACTTCCTCTCACAATGTCATTATCACCCCTTTTTTCCTGCCTTTCATTATCCCTCTTCTCCCTCTCTTATTTTTCTGTCTTCCTCGTCTCTCCATATGTATGTTTATGTTCATTTTTTTCTACTCTTCATTTTCTGTACCCTTCCGTCCTTCCCTTTCTTTACCTTCCCCTCTCTCAATGTCATTATCACCCCTTTTCCCCTCCTTTCATTCATCCCTCTTCTTCTTATTGTGTCTTCCTTGTCTCTCTGCATCCCTCCTTTCTTTTGCCTCCCTCATCTCTCTGCAGCCCCACCCTTCCCCTCTCTCTCCCCCCCACCCTTAGCTGGTATTGATTGAGTGCTCACAGCTTCATTAGGATTCTCCCGCTCACCTTGTTGGATGCGGGGCCCCGGGGCAGCGATCCGGCGGGGCTCTTGAGAGAAGAACGCTCGGGTTTGCACATCAACGCTTCCCATATTTCACTTTTTTTTAGCGGACTTGCTTTTGCTTATCTGCTCATTCCAGGCTGCTGAAAGTGCGCCTCGAGGATGTTCCCGCCTCCCGCCCCGTCCTGGGGTTTACTGTCATGAAGATGTGTCACAGGCAAAACTGGAGGGGAAGACTTCATTTAAGGGTGGAAGTGTGTGTTGGGAGAGTGCTTTGCATTCATTGTGCTTCGACAAAGTTCAAGTTCAGAGTTGTTTCTTATTTATTCCTTTCACTCGTCTGTTCAGCAGTTATTGAACTTTTGACCCAGGTTTTGATCTCACAAATTTGTATTTTGTTCACACAAGGTGATCATTTGAGATGTGAGCATGAACTGTGGGTAAATATGTATAAGTAGGTTAGAGTGGAGTCAATCTGAATCCTGTTTAATGCATCATGCTGGTGTTAGTATTCTTTCTCTGTTAGGGTTTGTTCGGGTCGCTTGCACATAAGATCGGGTCTGGCTTTGCTCTGGTTCCTGTTGGATCGAGTCATCATTTTTGGGAAAATCAACTTTTATTTGTTGGGTTTGGGTTGTTTTTTGATCTGTCTGTTTCGAATTTGGAAGCCATATTTTGTCCACTTGTCGAGGTGTCCTTGAGCAAGGCACACAAACTCAAAGTTGCTCTTGAATTGGGGGGGGGGGGGGGGGGGTATACAATACAACAAACATTGAACTGCACTAGACAACAACATTACTATACAACATAATAACAAAAGCAAATGATCTAAAACATTTTACATTAATAAAAAAAAAAAATTCTGTCATTTCGGTTACATTAGCGTAAAATGCGTATATTATTATTATTACTTTTTAAAAATTCCAATTCATACTTAAAGCTACTACACGGAGCTTTCATTTTCTGTTGATTTTGGCGGACCCTGTGGATGAAAGTGGTAGTGTTTCCATTGACCAGACTCCCTTTAGAAAACCTCTCGTTTTACTGCAGCAGGGTCTGACAGTCTGCTACGCTCAGCCCTGGTTCTGGTTCTCCCGTGCCTCCCTTCCCTCATGCGGGCCCAGCAATACGGCCTGAATCTCTAGCGGCCTGGTGTCGGTGTTGGCTCCCAGCCGGGACCGGAGGAGCAGAGAGGAAAAACTCTGCACCTGGAAGCGGAGAAATTGAGACAGAAAAGTTCCTCACAGTAACTTTAAATGATCTGGAAATACAAATATTAATACCATATTTCATGTAAAAGAGCCCCCATGTGGCAGCGGATTATTAATCTTTATAGTATCTCTTCTTTAGCTCACTCATCATTCTAATGGAAATAGTTTTCATATGACATCTCCATACTTACAGAGTACTTAACAGCAGGGAGGCAAGCAACACTCACGCTGTCTTAACACTAAATCCAAATATAAGCCTCTATTAGCACTGTTTTGGTGAATTCCCTCATTTTCCCCCTCCTTGAGCTTTCACAACCTTTCAGCTGATGTTTCAGCAGACGATTAGTCACCACTTTACCTAAATATGTCAGTTTTTGGCAGAGTGACACAAAGCAGGAGCAGGGGGAGACAGATAAAGTAGAGACCCACGGGACAGGAATACACCCACTGATAACACACCGATAACCCATACATGCAAACAGACACACACCTCCACTGCTATCACATCCATATATGTAAACACAGTTGCATTAGGAACAGTCATACACACACAAAAGTTCCTGTCGAGCCGACGGGTTGACATGTTCCCACATAAAACATATCATGATTCCGGTTTTTTTTTGTTGGTGAAATAACTCAATTTCAGCCACCGACTCAAGACGTTACACAGACCCTGTGTCTGAGATGTGTGTTTGATACGCACAACTGTATGTTTTCAATGGGCAGCTGCCGTCTTCCTCCATGAGCTCTGTAAACCACACGATAATATATTACAGTGCTGATGCACTTGTATGTAAAAATAGTCTTGGGACTCTGGTTTGAGCTCATGAACAATACTCATGTCAACTCTGAAGGTTAATAGAGCAGTCAGCGGCGTTCATTATGCTATT
This sequence comes from Anoplopoma fimbria, assembly GCF_027596085.1. Classification (NCBI taxonomy): domain Eukaryota; kingdom Metazoa; phylum Chordata; class Actinopteri; order Perciformes; family Anoplopomatidae; genus Anoplopoma; species Anoplopoma fimbria. The sequence continues at coordinate 4,364,138 of NC_072449.1, read as the reverse complement.
AAAGCTGATTATACTTATATAGATAAGAGTTTTCCTTAACCCTTTATTCATGCAGACTATTTTTATATATTTATTCATTGTTTTTAAAAAGTGTTAGCTGAAATGCTAGTTTTCTTTCATGATCCCTGGACAGATGTTTCATAGTCACATTAAAAAATAAATAAAAACTTAAAGCAGCACTAATCAGGGATATTTGTTGTCATGTGGCAGGGTTGAAACTCTTTTCCGCTTATTGTTTTTTGTGGCTCGCAAACTCGACTCTCATCGACCTCGCTTCCAGCTGCTGCTGTCATCAAAAAATCTGTTGTACACCAACTGTACGCTACCTGTCCAGCAACAAACAGCAGACATGCAAAGTTGGCAAAGCATGAATCCAAATGAATGTTGGATGTTTAAACACTCTGCCAGTTGTTCGAGGTGATTTCAGATTTTTTGCTTGTTCTGCCAATAACAACAACAACAATCCAGAAATGACCTCACGGAAATAGGATATGGGCATATTGAGCAGTAATACAATCCAATGTAACACTGACAGGACAATTTTATGAAGCATTATGAAGTTATTGCGGCAACACAGAAGTAAACATACATATAAACATAAAATAAAAGACAAAAAAATAGCAGATTGAAGGGGCGTTTGAATCGTATAAATGTGTAAGAAGGGGGGCGTTATCAGCTAATTACAAGGATAAGAACTGATACGATTCCAAAAAGACAATCAACATCTAGTGGCCATATTTATTATGACAGTAGCAAAGGAGGAAGTCAGGTGATCTAGCCTTAAGAGTTACAAAGTCCACTAAGAGAGGAGGTTGGAGTGATTTAACGTGTCAACAAACACAGGACTTTCACCCGGGAGACTGCTGTTTATGTCCTGTGTGATCCAATTGTCAATTTTGATCTATTTTACTGTCATTTTGGTTCCTAATATGCGTACTTAACTAATGTCAAGTTATGCAACAAACTTATATATATAGCTTTTCCTAAATCTATAACCCAAGTAGTTTTGTTGCTTTAATATTTGAAGTTGTTTTCTTCTTATCCGCTATGTTAAGTTTCACTTTCACATTGTTGTAGGTGCAGTTTGGCCCGTCTGAAGCATTAGAATAGTAATGATAACCGTTGACGCCCATTCAATCTGATGATAACATTCAAAACGGGTGGTTCATCAGCCTGTGTATCAAAAAAAAATGAAAAGGCGTAGCATCTCGTTTATAGTCTCAAAGATCAGACAAGAATAGTCAAAATGTTAAAGATACCATCATCTCTTCAGTCTAAACACGTCGGTATCAGCCTTCAAATCCCATATCGCTCAAACCCTTGAAAGCCTACATGTTCCCAGACATGTGTATGAGTGCTTATGAAGTGCTGCTCAATGTTAAGTGCCTTCCCCCCTCCTCCACCTCCACCTCCTGTACTCCTCCTCCACCCTCCTCCCTTCCCCCGTGGCTGTAGGGAGTGTAGAGGATCTTGGGAGGGCTGGTTCGGTTCTCCAGCAGACACCCTGTTTATTTAGCCTGACATTCCTCCACAGCTCGCCAGAACCCCGAGCCCTCCGCTACTCTGCCTAGTCTCATCCTGACCCACGTCGGCTCCGTCAGCGCCACTGACACCTGAAATATGCGTGTATGAAGCAGGATATGCTCACGTATAGGAATACTGTCTCCGCGTGTCACTTAATGTCTGGAAAGTCCTCGTTACCACCATCAGATCTTCGTTTGTGTCCATGCACGTCTGCGTTTGATGAGCGCCATTGCACTTGACGACAGGTTTGCATTTTCAAGTCGCCCTCCTCGCAATCAGCTTCTGCACTAAAAAGAAGAACTAAAGCGGCAGTTTGTCCGATCTGTCCTGTCCCGATCTGTCCTGTCTCACCGCGCTCGGGAGTTTATTTACCCTTCACTTCTCGTTAGGGCCGCTGACTTTCGCTGCGCCATTTTGGAGCGTTGAGCAGCAACAGCCGACGACGGGCCTCTATGTAATGAGTCATTCCTGTCGATACCGCTCACGTGTACGGCTTTATTTGCCTCTGTTTAGGATTTTCTCTAATTGATATTGAGTGCTGACTCGCAGTTCGTTTTGCACGTGTTGAGCTGCACGTCACTCAAAATTAGCCGTCTTTATGAGGCGGCCCGAAGCGGCCGGTTTGTGCAACGAAACACGTCCTTGTGGGTGCGGTTAGCGACGCAATTTACGATTGGTTTTCTTTACCTAGACGTTTGGCTGCGGCGGCACATTCTCCTACCCGTTTGGGTCGGCTTTCCATCTCTTTTATCCCTTCTTGGAACGCTCGGTCCCTCGGTGGGTTTCGGAGCCAGAGTATTGGCTTTCTCATTAGAAAAAGGCTCAGACTCTGTTCCCCTTTAAAAATCCCTCTCTCCGTGCTTATTTATTACTGCTGCGCGTGTGAAAAAATGTGTGTGTGTGTGTGTGTGTGTGTGTGTGTGTAGCGAGAGCGGGCATGTGATTCAAATCTGTTATGTGTGTTGGTGCAGCAGTGTGCATGTGTGTTTTTTTTTCTCTCTCCATGACCAGTTGCTTCTGGCCTGTCTCACTCGTTACCCTGTCATAACAAGCACTCCGCCGCTGTATTTCACCTTACATGCCAACACACACACACACACACACACACACACACACACACACACACACACACACACACACACACACACACACACACACACACACACACACACACACACACCACACATTCTGACTTTTCCTCACCTCATAAGTTGCAGAGGAGGAGAAGAGGCAGGAATAAGGAGCAAGAGAGGTCACAGAGACGGAGAAAATGAGACGACCCAAGGCTTTGAAAAGTGTGTTTTATGTTTTACGGCTTTCTAGGTCATGTTGTAGCGACGCAAACCCTGCTAAGTTGTTCTGTGCTTCGAAAAAAAAGCCGGGTCGGATCTGTCAGCCGCCCCGACAGGAGAGTGAGAGAGATGGAGGCGAAAGAGAGAAAGTGGATGTGTATGAGTTCACTATGACTCTGCTTTGCACATGCATGCATGCATGATCAGAATCAGAATCAGAATCAGAATCATCTTTATTGACCATGTATGCGTATGCATACAAGGAACTTGACTCCAGTTTCTTACACTCACTGGTACACAAAACAGACAAATAAACAAAAAACAAGAAGAAAAAATTATAACCATTTAACTATTTTGTACACATGAAATATAAAATGCGATAGTATATATATACATAAACATAAAACACAAAAAACAACAACAATGAAATGTAGATAAAAGTGCAAGGCTGCTTGAATAAATACATTTTGAATTTAAAGTAACCGGGTTATTGCACATGGATTTGTACACACACACACACACACACACACACACACACACACACACACACACACACACACACACACACTGTCTCATGTGATGGAGTATGTACAGTGTGTCTAAAGTCCAAAGGCCCCGCTGTGATTTTACAGGGATTTTTTCTTTTTTTTTTTAAACCTGGTAACTAAACCTGGTCTGCCCACCGACTCTTTACAGCAAAACCGTCAAATTCCGTCACGCGTGGCTCTCCGGGACACACGAGCAGCTGCTGGATGAGAAGGTCTGGCAGCTGTCCCTCTTTAAAGGCCACGGAACGGGGATAGCGACCTCGTCTTCTTACGCTAATGCAGCCTCGAGGCGAACACAGGATGGATGGCCTGTCCGCGGTGGCTGCCGCTCAGAACCGGAGAGAGCGCTGCTAAACGCATATCCTGTAAGAGTTTCTTGGGTTTTTGTTTTACCGCTTTTTGTGGCTCTGGAGTTATAGTGTGGTTACCGAGACATGGAGGCGAATAGATTTCACTGCAACACAGTCCGGCACCAAGGTCGGCCACATGGCTCTTTACCCGTTTGGTATTCTATACTGATTGGAGGAGAGTTAAATACCACCAAACGTTCCCCAGGTAGACGTGTAACATTTTAAAGGTTAAAGTTCCTCTTGAGGTTAGAACTCTATGTAAGTTAACCAGAAGTCTGCTGCTGCAAAAAATATGCTCATGACCATAATCAAAGCTCAGCAAGATACTTACGGGTTATGTGAAAATCAGCTTTATTGGACATGTATGGTTATGCATAGAAGGAAACTGACTCATTTTTTTCCGTCTCTCTAAACATACATACACAGAAAAAGACAAATAAACAAAAAACAAGGACAATAAGGAATAACAAAGGTTAGCATAGACATTTAACTACAATGTACACATAATTATAATTGCAAAAGTATATATATATATATAAACATAAAACACTAATAAAAAAATAATAGTATAATATAGTGATTTTCTTAGACATTCAGGTGTTTTAGAAATAAGACTGAGCTTGTTTCTCACTGTCAAGGATGCTTCCTTGGTAAGACTTGGTGTGTCCTTCCAAGTCGGGTTCTATAGACGCTAAAGGCAAAACTTCAGAGAACACATATTGAACTTTCTAGCGAGTGATATGGACGGGGTATTGATTTATTTATTTTTATATATAAAATTATATATTTTTATATTTACTTTATTGAGAATAAATCAGTTCATTATAATTTCTAGCACAATTGAAATGTTTTGCATTTCACAAAAAAAGATACACAGAGTCAAAACACTATAAAAAAAAACAACAACAGAGATTTGAGCTATTATTATAAGTTATTAACGTAAAAAAAGCAGTTTTACTTTGCCGATTGATAAACACTTCATCCAAACTCAACGGAAACAAACTAAAATTTATCAAAATCCTCTTGATCTTTCAACTGTTGCAACTTTTAACCAACTCTGGTTTGGTCAAAAAGTGTTTTGGTGCGTGGAGGATACACACATGCATTCTTGACAATCCTCTAAACGAAGCACTCATCATCTTTGGTAGGACTCATTATTGAACTTCAGCTGTTGAAGGACGTTTCTTTGACTCTGAGAAACAACCCGAGAGTCTACAGCCGAGTTAACTGCTCTGTGAGGCTGTACTTGAGGCACAGCAGTGTTTTGAGCTAAATTTTAATGACAATGCTAACACGCTAACAAATTCCCTCCACGCTGAGACATGAATACTCTCAGGATCAAAAGTTATCATGCTCAAAAACTCCAAAAATAGAAAACAAATTGGTGTTGAATTCAAACCTGATTAAATCAGAACTCATGCAGTGGCAGCTGTGGCATTTTCTGTTGTGGCGTTCTGGTCCGTCTGACAGGAGCCCGGGTCGCCGCGTGTTGAGGCTGTGGCCCTGGGGCCCAGATGCCAATGCGAATACCTGCTACGCCCCCCACCGACCCCCCCGGGCCGCTCCGTCTTGACAGTTCCCGGTGTGAACAACAACATATTCCTCCCCATCCAGCCCACAGCTAGATAGATCCATCAACCTCAGCCAGAGTTTGGTCTTGGCAGCGGCAGTGACAGACGCTTCATGCTCCATCACTGTCAGTCAGAGCGGCTTTGATGGATGACGAGCTAAATCGCTCTGATTAAATGAACTGTTAAATCATTAGGAGGGAGTGGTATGTGAAATAAGTGGAGAAAAAAAACAAAAACATGAAGCAACTTTAGAAATTTAACTTAAAGTGGCCTTATTATGCCTTTACACTTTTCCACTCTTCTTTAGTGTGTTATATATTTTTGTAGATGTAAAAGGTCCGTAGAGTGTAAAACCTGAAGTCCACGCCTAAAAGGAGTTACCCTCCCCCGCAGAAGCTCCTGAGTTCCTGAAACGGCTCCATTGAATTCTCTCCTTCACTGCCGTAACTTTATGAGGTCACAATGTAACTTTATGAGGTCACAATGTAACTTTATGAAGTCATAATGTTACGGAAGTGACGTAAAACTCCTTCTGGCTAGTTTGGCCCTCAAACAACAAAAGAGAGAGACGGAGCTGAAGCTCCGGAGGAAGAGTTTTTTGAAATGTGAACCGTTGACCAATCACAACAGAGCGGGCTCGCTGACCAATCAGATTCTGGAGGGAGGAGCCAGCGCTACAGAGCGTTTCAGAGAGAGGGTGAGAAGAGGTGCTGCAGGACAGCCAGGATGAGAAAAACAAGGAGGATTATGAGCATTAACGCATGTAAACATGTTGTAACTGTAACTTGAGATAAAAATATGTACCCGGAAAATAGCATAATAGGGCCTGTTTAATAAGAAGGAAGTGTAATCATATAGGAGGAAAGATGAAGAGGAGACGAAAAACGACACACATCCTTTCCTTTTTTCTTCTTTCCATTTCATCCCCACTTTTTTCCCCCCTAGCGAGAGTGAGAAAAAACAGGAAGCAGATCCTCTCAAATTAAACTCCACACTCTTTTTCCTCACCATTTTGCTCCCCTGGAATTCTCCACCTTGCTCCAATCATAACTACACAGAAAGAAAACGAGGTCTCGAGATGTGAGTGTGTGTGTGTGTGTGTGTGAGGCAGGAGGTGATGGATGGCTTTTTTCAGCGCCATGTTTGTACAGTGCATAGCTGGAGCTGCTGATGGGAGAGGAAGCAACGCGCCACCACGGATGAAAACAGATACGGAGGAGCGGTAACAAGAAAGTGAAGATGGAGAGACTGACAGTGAAAAACATCGGTATTGATGCGACCGTAAAGCAGTCGATGGTTTAAGTGACTAAACATGAGACCTGGGTCCCACCAGATCTGCTCGCTCGGCCGGAGGACACGTTGTGGTACTTTGTGTGTGTTCTGGGTTTGACTCGGCTCGGGGTTATCCATCTCCTGGTTTTGGCCGTGTGACGGGTCGGTGGGGGTCTAATGTCTCGGCCAGATGTGTCTGCAGCTCCTCGGGTTCACCTTTATACCTTTACCCTCATTTTTACTTCGTCTCTCTTCTTTGTATATTCAGTTGCATTCAGTGACACTTTATTGGCTCGACTGTGTTTCACAAGCAACATCGCTGAACGTTATAAAATCTGCACAAAGCCTGCAGAACGGAATGTAAAAAAAGGTCAAATGTCAATATAAATCTGACACATTTTCATATTAAAAATCGTCTTTTTTACTCAAATGATTGATGCATCACAATAGTTCCTTTCTTTATAAGACCAGCTGTAATGTCATCGAGTAATGCAACACCATACTATGTATTATATAGACTGGGATTATGTTTATGGTAATTGGAATAGGAAATGTGAAGTGTTCCCATTTTGTTGCATTACTGATCTCAGACATGTTATATCGAACTTTATTTCTGTTCTGTTGATTAGACACCTCAATCGTTTTCTCTATTTATTAACCTAATACTCCCGTTATAGATTAATATGGAAATTACTTTCTCCAATAATCAATTAATTGTCTGGCTTATAAAATGTTAATCGTCTGACTTGTAAAATCCTCATAAAAAAGGAAATAATTAGACCTTTACAACTACCTAAAGCACTCAGTACTGCAATATCGAGCGCAGTACTCGATATTGCAATGTGAAGAAATATTTTAAAAGCTCATTGATTGCACCAAAAACTTATTTTCTCTATATTCACATTACTTTTAAAATATCCTGTTTACCCGCTGTCAAACAAATTGAAATCCAGCTCCTTCAAAAAAAACAGTATCTGTCCCTCTTCCTGTCTGGTCTAGGAAGGTGACAGTCGGGTCTTTATACAACCAGGAATGAATGAATAATCAGGGGTCGAGAGGTCAGCGCTCAGGAGAGGACCTTATACACACATCTGAACTTGTTATGTTGAACCCTGCATGAGTCACAAAGATACAACAATGGCTGCATAATGAAACACATGCTTTGGTGTCTTTGTGTAGCCCGTTTATGAACACAGAGAGAGTGAGGACTTTAATTGCTCTTCAAGAAGAAATGCCATGCTTTTATAAGAGCGAGGCCGGGTGCTGTGTGTGGACGGGTTTCATATAGCAACATGCGGTCAAAACAACGTTATGAGGAGAAACAGCTATTGATCTGAGCAGCAGGCAGCCATATGATATCAATAATGACCCTATCACACACACACATGAACACACACACACACATGCTCGCTCGCTCCATTCAACATGGGATCAATCGATTCTCTGCAGTGGACCACCGATTGATCACACTGTAGGGACTGATACATCCATCCCACTGTGAATGTGTGTGTGTGTGTGTGTGTGTGTGTGTGTGTGTGTGTGTGTGTGCAGACTATAACATTTGATCGTGCAACCATAACTCCATTATGGCACAGACCACATGCTGCCTGTCATTAATTCACAGTCATGTCCTGTTAACATTTGATCCATGAAAATCCATCTTTGGATGCAGAGTTTGTGCCGCAACACTTATTATTATAATACTGACACAGGTTTAGCACCATATCAGATATGCAATGTGTTTCGACCGCTGTATTTCACTGAAAATAAGCTTTTGAGCGGTGTGGATGTAAACCTTATGACCTCTGTGAGCGCCAAAGAAAATATATGTTTAATCATCCAACAGCAGCTGAGTTGATGTGGGTTTGTAACTTTATCTAGACAGCACAATGCCACAATCAGGGCCATTTTATACAGTGATCTGTCATTTGTGCAGAGGTGAGGAAGTAAGATTTTTTTTACTTTTTGTGTATACAACCATTTACAACACTTTTTTTCCATCAGGCATAGTCTTATGGCCTCATGCAGGACTATACAAGAACAAATTTACTCTAATATTAGTGTGTGTCAGCGATTTGTACTTCTATCGTTAGTGGGATTCACCTATGTTTTCTTATTTTTGATTATTTGTTTCGAGTGGTTGGACAGCACTCTTACCAAGAGGAGAAAAAAAGGTCTTGTCCAACTTATCTGGTTAAGTTTAGACCTAATTCAGTCATGTTAGTGGCCCCTCCTCGCCATGGTTAAAAAAACAATAACTACTTCCTCCTTTGCTCCTGATCCACAAGAGCCATAATAACTACGGCCACTAGAGATCTTTGTTATTTCAACATAAACGTATGCCGTTTCGTTGAACGACAGATTTTTTCGTGTTTCTTGAGACTCCCTTTAAGGCATTCTTTAGCCTCTCTGAGCTCTGATTTATTCGGGGGTATTTTGTGCATGGACATTGATAAAACTGTCCGAGCCCTTCTGCAGTCCAAATACTTCATAAATGTCATGAATAAGATAAGAACGCTGCAAAATCAAGGCAGGAATGATTAAGTGGTGACCACTCACAGGCAGAGGAGCCCCTAAATGATGAGTCCTCCTTATCCCTCTAAGGATGAAAACTAGCCTGCTTGCTTTCATTTGACATATTTAAAGTAATATTCCTTAATATGCACTGTCTCTGAGAAATAAACTGAATTGATAAAAATAATTACGCTTTATATAGCTGTAGCTATAGTTCCCATTTGTCTTTGCTTTCATTCATTCTTTCACAGTATGAAAAACAGCTTCCACAAAGAAAAGGTCATCTATTTCAGTAAACATAAAGCCATGGTTTAGTCTTTATGTTACTCATATTTCATTGTTGCTGTTTTTATATCAGTGCAGCATTTTGTTACACTCTGCTTCCAGACAATCACCCGACACCCTCGGGAAGAAATGGAAAAATCTCCCCTCGGTAACAATCCCTCAAAAACATGTCACCAATGAGCCTTAATACCAAACCAGAGGCTCCTTCACACATCCTTCATCCTCCACAAACATCCAAACATGCAGCTTTGATGGCAAGAGAATTAACTCTAATTGATATCATGCTAATTGACTACTGAAGTTATTGCACACATAGCGTCACCCTTGTATTTGGCTTTGTTTTGGAGCTTCATGTGGTTGTAATTTATTGTAGTTTTTTATTTTCCAATGATGACTTTTTACAACAGCCGATTTGGTTTATCCTAAAAAAGTATACAACACATATCCATAGATACAAGTACAGTATAAGACGCATCTAAACAAGGTTGGGGGTATAGGCATTAATTACATATGAAATACATTTGTGGGATATCTATGAATGCTGGATGAGATCAGCCTGAGTCCTTTGCGCATCTATATTTGAGAAAATATGCTCAACATACACCACGTGATGAGTAAACTAAATATAGATAGAAGCATCCCTTGACAATAATCTGTAGAAACTTGAGAGTCACTGCTGAATTCCTGCAGAATTGATGCACTAAATGTCAACACTAGACTATAAAAATAAAATGACATGACTCTAGCACTGATACTCTACACCTCAGTTGTCAGTGACAGACTCTGTTAGCTTTTCTATTATCTCCAAACTCTGTTATTGGTCAGCTAGTTTCATCTCACAGGAAATAACTGCACCTCTGACACAACAACTGGAGTTTCTTGCCGTGTGGATGCTCGATGAAGTCACCAGCACACCTCAACTTTATAAAAAACACCTCAGAACATATCCAGCAGACAGGAATTATCATCAGATAAGTTTGTTTTTATCTTCCCGCACATGATTTGTTTTTCTATTGTGTCTCCCCGTTATGCGATGCACTTCTCCTTTGCTCACCGAATGAGATTCTGGAGGTCTTGATTTGATCTCCAGGCCTTCATTTCTCTCCCCGAGGTGCGTTGTCTCCCATCTGCTAACTCAGCTCTTTAAGTTGCAGCGCAGCCTCCCCTACTCCCCATAACTCACAAAGTTTGCTTTAAAAACACACACACACACACACACACACACACACACACACACACACACATTGCCTCCGCGCTCAACCTTGGGAATAGACTTTGGGAAACAGGGAAGTACAGACGGAGAGGAGGTGGGAGGGGGGGTTTCGGGGAGGAGGATGACTGTTCTCCTGTTCTCTCCCTCGGTTCATAATTACCTGGTGAGCGAGGTGTGTGTGTGTGTGTGTGTGTGTGTGTGTGTGTGTGTGTGTGTGTGTGTGTGTGTGTGTGTGTGTGTGTGTGTGTGTGTGTGTGTGTGTGCGACCCGTTGGGGTGGTCCTGTAGCCTTTGTGCAGATTAAATGCTGATGCAGAGTGGAGACAGCTGGGCAGAGTGGAGCTCAGGTCATTAAGGTTCTACTAGCAAGAGCAAAAACAACCATCCACACTTACGCACACACACACACACACACACACACACACACACACACACACACACACACACACACACACACACACACACACACCACACACACACACACACACACACTTACCTCTCAATGAGCCTTTTATTTTGGAAAACAAACAGAGGAGGCTTAAAAAATGAGAGGAGGAAAATGGTGACAGGCCCTCTATGGGGTCTGGGGATAGAGGGATGAGGAGGTGGAGGAGGAGGAGGCGTCTCGAAAAGTGTGTATTTGTTCAAGCAAGAGCTTTCGAAGTGGGTCCAAAACAAAGTGGGGGATTATGGGAGATCAGATGAGACCCTCTTGGCACCTCACCCCCCCCGTCCATCTCTCCCCCTGTCAGCACGGACATCCAGCACACCAAGGGGTCCTGCAGGAGCTATAAGGGCCTTTGTGCTAAGCTAAAGAAACCGACCATATGGAAGAACACATCTGCTGTATTATTTCTTAAAAAAGGACACTTACACAATCTCTTGAAGTTTAATGTTTGTTGGGGACTTGACCACAGACTCCTATTTGGTCAGATTGAATCCCAAAGAACCCCATTAGAGTTTGAAAAGGACGCAGGAAGTGCAGGAACACTTTTTTGTTACTTTTTTGCTTGATTTTCGAGCATATAAGGATAGGAAGTTTGACGGAGTATGTTCCAGTCTGGGCAAGCTGGTGTTGACAATCATACAGCAGAAGGAGTTCAGTGATGCTAATCCTTTTCTCTCTTATCCAGTAGCTGTTTGGGTTGAATTTTTACGGATGGAATTTCGACTTCTGACATTACTTTAGATAAAGTAAAATTGGTAAAATAATGTTGTGTGAACATGCAGTTCATTATGTTTAAGTGCAGAACCTGAAGACCACCTCACTAGTGTGGAGTTCATTTATCCCAATCTCTCTGCTGCAACGTTTTAGCCCTTGTCTCTCCATCCACCCTCTCACGTGAATTTAGCATTTTTTCTCTTTTGCTTTGTCTTTTCAATGCATACTGAGCATAATTTTACTAACTATGCCCATTTGGGTTGTGGTAGAGAGACACGCAAGAATGTGCACTCTTGTGGAAGTTTGGGGAGTGCAAGTTTCTGACTGTCATTGGTTCATTTGTCATTATTCATTCAAACCTAGCATGTGTTCTACTATTGGAAAATCAACTCAGTGTTTCCGTTTTTCTTGGTGCCTTAGCTGCTATTAGTGACTAGCTAACATTACAGCGAAGTAGTTAGGAACAGCCCTACACAATTTCCCCATCTAATGTGTCAAAATGTCTCCACATCTCCTCAGTTGGTTTGGTGTCCAATAAATCCATCTAGCATGAGCGTGTACAAGTAGACTCCACCTACCTCTAGTGGCTGGTAGGCGAAAGTCAGGTGACGTAGCATAAAGAGCGACAAAGTCCATGTAAGGAGGGAGGTGGTCAATGTGGATGGTCAAACAAACACAGGACTTTCACCCAGGAATCTGCTGTTTGTGTCCTGTTAGAAGCCAGAAGTCATGTCCTGTCCAGTCATGTCAATGTTCCTACTTCATTAAGTTACAAACTTAAACCAATAAACTATCTTTTCTCAGCCTTGTGCGTTTTAAGCAATGCTTCCTGCTTTAGTTCAAGTCCTTGGCCAAGGTTTTGTGCTCATGCTTTATGAATTATGAATTTGTACAAATCATGACGGATCGAATCTTTATGTTTTTCCCATGCTTGGAAGGTAGCGAGAATCTTAAGTCAAAGTGACAGCATGTAGTATTTGATACTCTTAACCTTGCTGTTCCCAGATGTGGATGTTATTTCACTGAGCAACAACCCCGAGAAAAATAAGGGAAATTAATTTCCAGGATGTCCGTGTACAGTAGAAGATTAAGGATCTCCTCACAAGGACCCCTGATGGTCCCCGGGCTCCACTGTGGGAACCGCAGCCTTGATGATTAATCCCCCCCAAAGGGCCGAATGTTGCAATGTGTCGGGAACTTTCTTAAGAGGAGTCATCTCGGGCCGTTGAGTCCGTCAGGTGGCTGAGGTTTACGCCACTGCGGCAGCTGTCACGCTGAGACCTGCAACCAAAAAAATAAAAAAGCCCCCCTCCCAACTTAATTTCATTAAATCTGTGATTTGTTTCTGTTTGTGTGCCGCAGCGTTTGGAAGAGACGGAGCGAGGGGGGGGGAATTAGAGGGTGGGGGAGATAAATGAATGAGTGAGAGTGGAGCAAAGTGTGTGTGAGAGAAACAGAAGGCATCGGAGGAGCGATTAGTGCGGCGGTATCCATCATTGGAGCCGCGCTGCTCTGGTCGATTGCCACAGACACTGAGGAATACTTCATCTGGTCCCAGTGAGAGGGAGTACACACACACACACACACACACACACACACACACACACACACACACACACACACACACACACACACGCAGATATCCATCTATTATTCTGTGGTGCGAAACTCCAACCACAGCCCTCCTACTTCTTTTTCAAACCCCTATTGCCTCCCTCTATCTTTCTCAATCCAGCTTTAATTATTTCCATCTTTTGTCCAAATCTTTTGACTTTTTTTTGTGGCAGCAGTTTGATTATTTCTTCACTTTTCTAGCCTCTTAACCCTCTTTCCAGTCTGTCCTCATCTCTCTCTCTCTGTCTCACTGAGAGCCTGTCTACAGCAACACCACTCGCCATCTCCATCTATTATGCCCACATGCATATTGCAACGCCTGGAGTTTTCCTATAGGAGCGCAGGCTTTCTGTGTGTGTGTGTATTTGTGTCCATGCAAGCCTGCACACATCTGCATGTCAGTGTGTGTATGCATGCTTGCATGACTTCATACATGCATGTGCGTCTGAGTAGACAGTTGGAGACAGATGTGTGTGTGTGCGGCCATAAATACCATTAAAATGACAGCACAGTACTTTGCACAGCTCACTCCGGCTATGAAAACAAAGATCTTTATTTCATGACTGAACTGTATGTGTGTGTGTGTGTGTGTGTGTGTGTGTGTGTGTGTGTGTGTGTGTGTGTGTGTGTTTGTATTAGGGACTTTATGAATGTGTAGACCCTGATCTACCTTATTCTCTGAAAGAACAATGTGTGTGACAGTCCTGGCATGGGAACAATTAGCGATGAAGTGTGTGTGTTCAGCTGACCCCTCTGGTGAAAACGGAAGGATCAGTTCAGTTTGAACCCATTAGCCTCCCGACGTCTGCTGCCCTCTTTCATTCACTCCCTCCATCCCTCCCCCTCCTCCTTACTGTCTGTTTAACGGAGCTGTTTTATGGTTCAATCAATTGGTGTCTGGGACTATATCATGTTGTTATTCCAGCCCAAACAAGCCGCAAACATACAATACACATTTATTGATCACCATAAGTCAGATTACTCACCGAAATTAATAATTATAATTCAATTCAATAAGTATTTATTTGTTCATGTTACCTTAACGATCCTCCTTTAAAAAAACTCTAAATTAAGTTTCATTTTATACCATGACAAGAGTAAAACTGTCAAAATTTGGAGTGCAGGTAGGAGGAAAATGATGGAAATGCAGATACAGATGAGGAGCAACCTTGTTTTTGTAGAAATTACAATTTTTCTTCCTGATTCGGTTCTTTTTGATGTGTCTCAAATTTGTTTCTAATGATTGTCCGCAGGAATCCATGTAGGAAGGAGGTAAGAGGGGATTGGTATAACAAACACAGGACTATCACCCAGGAGACCACTGTTTGTGTCCTGTAAGAAATCAAAAGTCAACATTCACATATTCCTATCTGTAACTTAAATAACATTTTAAGCCAAACCATTATGTTTTTTTTTCAATTTACAACGTTCAAAAGTGTTTGAAATTGCGACCAAACTCTGTTAAGAAATCCAATTTAGAATGCAGTTTGGTTGTATGGGAATGTAATTTTTTCAGAGACTGGGTTGTGAGAAGGCAGCAGGCACGATTCAGTAGTTAATTTAAAATGCGTAACAGGCATGGAGTCCAAGAGACAGACAGGGAAACAGGCAGCAAAACTCCAAACCAAAAAAATGCAACAAAGACAAACTGACAAAGAAACTTGTCTGGTGAATGACTGATTGGGGAAGTGAGAACAGGTGAGCAGGAGGTGATGTCATCGCAGCACTGATGAGGAACAGGTGACACTAATCAAGGCGGGACAGACAATCAAAACACACAAGAGAACATAACCTTAGAGGCAATGCAGATAATCAACAAAATCTAAAATCTAATGAAATATTTTGCGTGGCCAAATTTAAATATTCACAGTCAGCGATCAGCAGTTTCAATGCAGAAATATATTTTGGATCAGCATTTAAACATTAGTTAAAGTAGCTGTTTTTTTCCTATCCTGATTTGCCAGAAGTTTCTGCGAAATAGTCATGCCAAAAAATATGATGATAAAGATACACAAAAACTTGAAGATGAAATCAATCCATAGCTGAGGTTTAAAGAGAAACACAGAGGGTATATATTTCCAAGTGAAGAAAACAAGAAAAAGTTTGTTTGTTTGCTGGCGGTGGCGTCTGAGAAGGATTTATATCCCATCGGGGGCCAAGCCTGGCAGAAGGGAGACGACAGAGGCTCGGTGGCGCTTTGGGGGCTCGGCGCCACGCATAAATCACCCACCTGGAAGAGCTACAAAGGCTGGCATCGGTTGTGGCGCGGCGCCATCGGCCGACAAGCCGTTTGTGTGGAAATGAGGGGAAACAGGCGTGCTGATAATGGCAAAGAAATCCGACTTAACTTTGTTTCTCAGAGATCGCTGCACTGCGACGCCAGGGGAAGTGAAGGATGGAAGGCGAGGAGAGGAGAGGAGGAAATAAAGGGTTAAAAGGATACCAAAGAAAATGAGTTATTTGGGAAAAGAGGAAGAAGAATGGAAAACGAGATGTGTTTGAATCACGAGGGTGTTGTGGTGTTGAAATGCGAAGCACTAGCTCAGAGATATATGTCACACTAGACAAATACACACGAATTAAACATCTCACCTTAATGTCCAAGTGTGTGTCCTGTTTTTTGTGCGTGAGATGGTGTAAGGACCGCATGTGTGTTTTCGCTAAACTTTTGCTCCGGTCCCGCGAGTGGAGGCCTTTGGGAGGGAAAGTTGGATGTAGCTATAAGTTCCACGCAGTGCTTTCCAGAGTTTTCCACCTTCCACAGACCTGGGAACAGGATTCAGCACGGACACATGTGGAAGACGTCAAATCCGCCAGCACGGCCTCGCCAAAAGAAATAAACACTCAAATTGATTTTAGTGTACGTGCCTGATTATCAAGGGCCAGTCCCTCAATTATTGTCTCGTTTGCTAATTAAGTTAAGTGCTCATAGAAAATGTAATGATCCCAGTGCAGCACACATTAGTAAGACTAGACAAAGGAGAACAGATAGAAAGAGAGAAAGTGAGAATTCAGACATGCTAGCGAACAGTAGCCTGCTAAGCAAAAACATACTGCAGTGGTGTTCATTTCCAATTATGTTTATGCTCTGTTTTGGTCACCACCAACTCCTGAAGGAAATGTATATATTTAGCTGTTAAATGCTCCATTATATACACTGCTTAGCTAGTTGCTAAGTGTTTGTTGGCTATGTGGTGCTTGGAGGGTGGCATAGTGAGTTTTTTTTACAAAAAAAACGCAACCTGTTGCATCTAGAAACAAGGCTGAAAACAATAAAGTTGTGGGCTGTAAAACCAAAACAATAAGCTAAATAGACAAATACAATTTTCAGTAAAATAAAGCTTCAAGTGTAAATTTTCAGTGGATTCGTCACATCACATTGGCCGAAGTCATATACTGTCCACAAACCAATGGGCGAAGTCGCCCAATCTCAAACAGTATATAGACATTTTGAAGCCTCGAGTTCGGCTTTTTGGCCGTCGCCATCTTCTTTTTTTTTATTCCAGAAGTGACACAAGAGAACTGAGCAAAGTATAAGTATAACCAAAATATTACAGTTAACTTTAATGAAGTGAAAAACACAGCGTGAAAGGGTTAAAGCTGTAAGATGAAAACAAGGATAACAAAAAACACTGTGGTATCAACCTGTCAATCACAAGGTAGCCCCGCCCTAAAGCATACTTATGTTCTATTTGACTCTAAATGGAGCATCATTTACTAAATGAACATCATGCTGTATTGAAGAAGACTTGAAACTAGAGATTGAGACCATAAACTCATGTTTACAATGTTTACTGAGGGAATAAATCAAGAGAGAAGTAGAGTCATTTTCTCATAGACTTCTATACAACCAGAGGAGTCGCCCCCTGGTGGCCAGTAGAGTAAAGTTTAAAACACTTCTGATTGGCTTCACTCGTCAGACTTTTGAATCCTCAAACCCCACCTAATTGACTACTCCGTCGGGCATCATAACATGAAACAAGGGCTTCTTGGTTGAACAACAATTGATTATTATTATATAGCAAAGAAACAATGAGAATTGCAGCTTTTCATCACATTTCACATCACAATTCTACCCAGAGGGGGTTTAAGTAAGAATGCAATTGCGAGAATGAGCACATTCAAAGACCTGTTTGTTTGTTTTTTACTGAAAAGCAAACCATGAATGTATCCTTTTAAATAGATGCACGACATTCCAGGCCCTCCATTAACATTCAACAGGAGTGGAGTGGGTCTCTGTCAGCGCTGCACTAACATCACCGAGACAAAGAGAGAGGGAGAGAGAGGCAGAAAAAAAACAAGAAAAAGAGAACGAAAGAAAGGAAGTGACAATAAGATATGCAAAGGAAGAGATTGAAGAAAGTAAACAGTGGAAGCTTTGATAGTTGGGGCGAGAGAGGCAAGGCGACAGAGGAAGAGAAGCCGGGGAGGAAGAGGAGGAGGAGGAGGAGGAGGTGGGGTTGAAAAGTGACATTCGGATATTTCACAGAAGACAAACTCCAACCCAGGGCACAGCTATGACAAGCTCAGAGCGCTTATCACCACCGCTGTCGGACAAAAAGTCACATCTGCAGAACGTTGTGAAATGAAAAAAAATAAAAAATACAAATAATAAAAACCAGAGCAGCCTCGTGAATCAGAGCAACAATGGAGTCACAGCACGGGGGGTTTGAATAGCTGTAATTACTTTTGTCTTCACAAACATCAAAGTCAGTGATCATAGAAGCTGTCGCTCCAATTAGGCAAAGTGAGAAATGTTACATTGGGGAGAAGGAGGATTTCAGTCTGCAGCCGTGTTACATAACAGGTTTGTTAGTGTTTGTGTGTGTGTGTGTGTGTGTGTGTGTGTGTGTGTGTGTGTGTGTGTGTGTGTGTGTGTGTGTGTGTGTGTGTTCTAAATATGACAACAGACACCCCCCCGCCCCACCCAGAGCCAGACTCACCGTCTCACTGTCAACTTGTCACCCAGAAGACGCCACCTGTCTGTCTGTGTCTGTTTGTTGGTACAGGTGATGTCTGTGTATCCGGAAGAAGCTCCAGTGAAAGAATCAATTAGAGAAGAGAAGACAGGAGGTGATTATCTGCTATTTCCAAGGTCAAGATTGAACCTTAGTGGCAATTACATGGAAATCTGAACCCCACCAGTTAGTGTCATCCACCACTAATCATTAGCGCCGATTTCTACTTTTGCCCTGTGGTTTCTCAAAACAGTTGAAGGCTCCAAAGATAAACCTTTGGCAATAATGGAGCCTACATTTCTTTTTTTTGGGAACATTTTATTTAATTTTACAATTTTAACAAAGCAAAACTTTTCCAGACAAAACACTTCACATAAGAAAGACTTTTAATAATAAAAAATAAAAAAAAAGTAAAAATAGACAAAATAAAAATAAATAAATAAAAAAAATAAAAATGAAAATAATAATAGTAATAATATAGGAAAAATAAAGGAATAATTAAAAGGAAATGCTAAATGAAAGAAAGAAACTAGGTTTGACTTGTGGCTATAGAGATTTGGAAAAAGTAGTCAAATGCATGGCATCATACATAAGTAATTTCAGCTGCGACTGCCATTTAGATCATGCAGAGCTACTTCCTGGTTCAACCTGACCTGTCGTAGTAAAACAGTTTTACAGATTGCCTTCACAGGATGCATTTTTTAAGCCCTCCATCTCTTGATTTTCTTTTATAATAACCAATTCTACACAGGCAACGTTATATCTCACATTTTACTCACATAACTTACATTACATTACATTACATTACATTACATTACAGTCATTTAGCAGACGCTTTTATCCAAAGCGACTTACAGTGTATTCAACATAGGTATTCAAGAGAACTACTAGTCACCAGAAGTCATAAGTGCATCTCCTTTCTTAAACAAGCATCTAAAGGCATAAACCAGAGCAAAAGTACAGTGCAGAAGCAAACTAATACAATACAATAAGTGCAACGAACTAATATGAATACAATAAGTGCTAAGTCAGGGTAGTACTTCTGAAGGAAGCCTGCTGGGCAGGGTAGTGCTTCATGAATAGAAGGAGCTGAGTTTTCAGAGTCTGTAACTGGATGCGTCTGTAAAACGATTGGGGGAGAACTTGGGGCGAGAACACCAGACTCTGCAGCTGTCCAGAGGTCTGATGGCCGACAGTGGGGAGTTGCAGTAGTCCAGGCGGGAGATGACCAGAGCCTGTTGTCTCCTCAGTGAGGAAGGGGCGAATCCTCCTGATGTTGTAGAGGAGGAATCTGCAGGAGCGTGTGACCGAAAGAGTCTTTTTAGGCTTCTCTTTCATTTTATGTATACCCAACTACAGTGAGCACAGCGGTATCAGAGTGGAATTGACCACCAGATGAGAAGTGTGAGAGTTTGTCTGATTCAGCTCAGCAGGTGACAAAATGATTTATTGATCACATTTTAAGTTCACTTGTCAGTAATTTATCAAAGCAGAATTGAAAATGTCGGTTTTTAGATGAGTAGAGCTGCTGGTCAGTCACCAGTTTACCAGTTAACCAGTGGAAACTCTAATGTAAAAGCAGACATTTGGTTTATTTTAGGATTTCATTAAGAAATTATGTCAAAAAAATTATCAAAACAAGACCCAAAACAAGTGTGAGTAGGCTACTGAGGAATATTGGGCTTCAAAATCCAAAGGGACAGGACAGGGGGAGGAGCCAAGCAGTCACTATGATGTCATTGCGGTCCATGTTAAAGCAACAAAACACCCAAAAATGTGTTTGTGTGTCCCCAGCAGCTGATGTCATCCATCAAACCGCCTGACTCTCCTCTGATCCCGACAGGAAGCTGCTGGATGCCGCTTCACCATACAGCCGTTTCAGAACAGTTGCAGATGGACATTGTGTGTGTGTGTGTGTGTGTGTGTGTGTGTGTGTGTGTGTGTGTGTGTGTGTGTGTGTGTGTGTGTGTGTGTGTGTGTGTGTGTGTGGTTGGGTGGTTGGGTGGGTGAGGATAAGTGATTTTA